>NW_009260594.1:780443-794422 GCF_000687185.1 Egretta garzetta | reverse complement strand
AGGGGGCGGGGAGGGCAGGGCGGCCGATGCCTGTGAGGAAACACAGCTTTTGCTTTTGCCAAGGTGCCAAGGAAACAGGCGTGTTTCCTCCTGCCCTTGAAGGAGGAACTACCTGTCCTGCCCCTTTTGTGGTCACATGATAAAAGCTGGGGAACCGTGGAAAAATTGCTTCCTTCTGAAGAATCAACTTTAGGTTAACCATTAGTTTTGGTTTGTTTTTTTTTTATAATTGTGCCTGTATAAGTGGTAAGTCTATCCAGTGCTGAATGTGGCTGTGTCCTGTTCTTGAAACTTGGATTTCTTCCTATCTGGCTGCTGTTTTGTTTGGGTTTGGTTTTTTTTTTTTTGTTTTTTTTTTCAAAAATAAGAAATAAACTTGCAGGCTGGTAACGCTGCCTACAGACACTTAAGTAGGCCCCAAGTCTGCCCCACATGTATCTGCTGGTACAGTTAAACTAGTGAGTCTTCTTCCAAATGACAATACTAGGAAGGAACATATTTTTGCTGTAGTTCAAAACTAGTAACAATCTTAGTGTTCCTGTAGGTATACTGGCAAAAGAATACTTTGCCTAGTGTAAGCTATTAAGAAATCCATAGATGTAGTAGTGGAAAGAATGTTCTGTGGTTTTGGGTTGTTCTTTGTCTAAGTAGTTACTAAGGAGTGGAGGAAGGTTTCCTAACATGAAAACATTAGCAAAATCTTTACAAATGAAACAATTATAGTGTCTCTGAAGTCCTAAATTTTCATTGTAGCAGCGAAAGTGAAGGATGCTGTATTTCCCAAAGAGCGCTGGGAAGCATGCTGCAAAGCAGAGAGCTCCCATCTGTTTTAGCATGTCCTTACAGTAATTTTTTGGTTTCTTGGCTGACAGGTGGACTCGACCCAGATTTGAAAGCTGCCTACAAGTCTTTTATGAAGTCATGTGAGAAAGGTGGGAAGAAGTCAGTAAATGCATGTCACAATGTTGGGCTCTTGGCCCATGATGGGAGAGTAAATGGTGATAAACCTGACCCCGTTGTCGCTAGAGACTATTACACAAAAGCCTGTGATGGCAATTTTGCTCCTAGCTGCTTCAATCTCGGTGTAATATACCTCCAAGGAGCACCTGGGGTCCCTAAGGACATGAACCATGCTTTGAAGTACTCGCTGAAAGGGTGTGAGCTGGGTCACGTGTGGGCTTGTGCCAATGCCAGTCGAATGTACAAACTGGGAGATGGCGTTGAGAAGAATGATGCTAAGGCAGAGGATTTGAAGAACAGGGCAAAACAGTTGCATAAAGAACAGAAAGAAGCCTCAAGTTCTTTAACATTTGGGGAGTAAAATTGTCAGTTGCAGTTACTAAGACCACAGTTTTAAATGGCAAGTGAACTTGTTGTTTAAATTGTGAGCATAGTTTTCATTTATAATAAATAAATAGCCAGTATTTGCATATGCAAATAAACTTCTGTTCTTATGGCAACAAACATGACCAACTCTGCTGTGCTTTTCTACATTTTTAAATACACAAGTTCTTAAGTGTATTGCTTAGATCCCTCCTCTTCAGGGAAGGCAAAAGTTTCTGGCCTTTTGGAAGTTTGTCCCCATGGTTTCAAGTATGAAAGGCGCTCATGTCTGGCGCTTCAGTGCTTACGCTTACACTGTAATCCCAGCTTGGACATTCAAAACCGTGCCATCTCTCTTAGAAGCAGTTGTGGAACTTTGGTAGTGTGCACTCTGGGGTGGTCTGCTCTAAGGCTGCTTTGTAGCAGGATGGCTTGAGAAACTTGAGTAGGTTTATTTGCGGAGGGTGGTGTTATCCTCCCGTTGCATTTAGACTTGCTAATTTAGTTACTTTGTCGTCATGCCATCAAAACAGCACCTGTAACTAGGAGAATAAAAAAGACATGACTTGTTACAGGGAGAAATAATAATTTTGTTATCTTCATGACTTTTAAATTATGTATTCAATGTCATAATTTAATCCCAGAAGTTTTGATTTCTCAATTCAGTCTGTAGGTTTTACAGGCTGTTAGTATAATTATTTCATTTTTGCAAATGTTTATTATTTGTTTGTAAGTCAATGCTATGGAATTACTGGATATATTCTGACTTCTAAATAATTAAGCATTTAATTGGAGCCAAGCCAGAAACTTATTGTCCAAGAACATCTTCAGTAAAAAACTGGGTTTGGGAAAGAGGGCCAGGTGGGAAGGCTGTGGAGAAACTGAGAGGTGGATCATGTCAGCATACAAGTAAAAGCTGTCCTGTAGCAGCATGTAGTCTTGGGATGGAGTTGTGCTAAGCTTCTGTCTTCTTAAAAGGAGGCCTAGCCTACAAAATTGAAACAGATTTCTGTTGGGTGACAACCTCTGAATGCTGGTGCTTTGCCATTCACAATATGAGCTGCATCCTGTGTGCTCGTTGATGTGAAATGCCCACCTGTGCAGGCCCCTGCTCAGTGTGTGTGCCTGGCTCTATCACAGGCCTTGCTTTACCAGGAACGCTGACTTGCACAGGGAGTGCCCATGCAAACCCCATTATCACTAGTCTCCTTCCTGCTTGACTGCATGCTTTGGTGTTAGACTCAATCCAATGACTGCTTTTTGGTCCCATCTGCCATTTTTATATATTCACTGACATTTCTAAACATACGAATCTTCTGAAATACTCTTTTTTTTTTTCCCCCCTTATGGTAAAAACCAGTTCACAGTTGCATTGTATTACCTTTTAAATAAAAAATAATATCTCTCAATCTGAAAAAGAATCGAATGCCTTGGTAACTGAGAGTGAAAAATGACATTGAGAGTTCATCTACAACATGTATGGGATGTGGCACTCCAGTGCAAGTGCTGGATGCTGCACTCTGTTGCTGGGTTTGTGCTTTGTACATTCAGAACGCATGAAGAGGTTCTGCTAGAGCCCACTCTCCAGTCCAAAATGAACACTATGCTGGAAGGACCGAAGGATAGTTCTGGATGCTAAAGGGATGTCAGTTCACTTGACAAGTTAGCAAAGTACATGCATTCGCGTGCTTCTCAGTGTGCTCAGCATTTCGACTTGCATACAGCCATTGCAACAACTGAAATTAAAGAATGATTTCTAACTAATTTTTACAGGTTTTTTAGGAGGAATAGCCAAGTAAGTATGTTAGTAAGTTTCCCGCTACCTACTGCTTAAAAAACTCAGAACATGCCAGATTTGCACAAACAGCAACTGGCTCTCTTCCTCCTCTTAGGCTGTGGCTTGTAAGTCAAGCTGTTTAAGTCCTCTCCTAGTTCTTTCAAAGCTGTTCTTAAACATCTCCATCACTGAAGCTTCACTATACTGAGAAAGCTTTGAAGCATGTTAATTGATTTATGCAACTCTGCTATCACTCTTAAAAACAGTATCAGCAAAGCTCACTGCAAGTGTCTTAGAAGGAAATATTTTTCTTTTAAACTGAGATGTTTTAATATTTCTAGATTCAAAATTTAAATTTTACATTTATAAGTAAGGGTAATAAATCACTGAAAGATGCGAACTGAGAGGAAAACCGGAAGATCAGTCCAGTGTACAAATAAACCTGGATACTGTATGATTTGGTTTGTTTTGTTTTGCATGTGACAGCCCTGAGATAGAGAAGTGAAAGAAGGTCCTTACATATATTCTACTTCAAATGCATTGAACAGTATGAGCAGCCGATTTCAAGATGGCTGTACATAGTTTTTATTGTGGAATTACATTGCCCCTACATTTCCATAGTATGTGAAGTAAGAATATAGGAATAGCCTGTGGAATATAGGAATGTAGCCTGTATTTTGAATATAAAAATCCATGGTGACAAGTGGAAATAAGCCTCAGTGCAATACAGCATTAAACAGAACAAAGAGCAATCATACACACTGAGTGAGTTCTGAAAAATTAGTCTGTAACATCCTTTTTCTTTTTTTTTTCCTTCAATGCAAATGTTTATAACCAGGAACTGTAATTCTGTACTGGGCTCAGGCTGAAGAGCTTGCTGTCATGTGAAGGTTTCTTCTCTTCAGAGGCTGATGTGAATCCCACATACTTTCTGAGCTAACCCCCTGCTGGAACAAGCACAGATTTTGAGCTGCTTTCACATGATGTTTCAATCTCACCACTTCCATTTTAAAACCATGCTTATTGTGCTCTCTTTGGCTACAGAAATACTGTCCTCTGCTTGTACTGTCACCTCTGTTAACTGTGAGAAGTTCGTCAAGGCTGCCTGTTGATCCCGGATGGTGCCTCTTGCTGTCTGTGACATTTCCAGGTCCGGGGGTGCGTGCTGCTTTAGGGCCTGAGGCCGTGAAGCTCTTCACTGGTCAGTTTAGATCTAGAAACATTTAAGTCACGTTCATATGATGCCAAGCCCAAAACAGTAATGAGCCTGTATGGCAATATGTACACAGAGACAGGTCTGCCTACGGATCTTGCAATTGAAATAGGAGAGAAAGGAACTTAATTGGTTCTGCTGGGCAGATGAGCTACAGAGACAGAGCTTAAGAGAGCTGCCCCAGATTGTAGAGGAAGTAAGCAAAAGAGCTAGGAATTTGCCTAGATCTACTGAATTACAGATAAGTATCCAAGGCAGGAGACTCCCTTTCAGACAAGGCATGCATGCAGGTTTTAAATACCTTCAGCCTGAATGTTGGTTTTAGCATCTTGCCAAGTGGTTTGTATATCCGAGTGCCATGCGTGCCTGACTGCTTTAGGATTGCTCTCCAACGCATGGTGATCACCCCTTATTCGATCACACACAAATTGTTTTACTTTCCTGACAGCTTCTAAAACATTATGTTCTATTTTTTATAATACAGCTTTAGGGAACAAGGTGTTAACTGATCAGATTTTGGATTCAAATCCATAGCTTATAGATACGCAAACCGTAACTAAACATACATGTTCTGAAACAGCAGTCCAAATAAGTAGGGCAGTACATGTAAATGTATTCATGCACGGACATGATCCTTTATAATTTTGGTGTGTATAAATATATGCGAAGTTTATGATATGTGTGTGCATGTTTTGCTGTAAATTTACTGCTGATTTAGAACATGAATGCTCTGGCTGTGGCCTGAATAAAGAGACAAGTTTACCGTTGAAGTAAATTCAGTGGGAGAAAAAACAACGCTAATTTGGCTGTAGTCAGAATTGAAAGCAGAATTGTTAGAATGTCATTGCGTGCTGCCTCGGGCAGAGCATGTATTAATTAAAGCAGTTCTAACTTAACTGCACTTTTTTAACAGACTGCTTGGAAGGGATATGCTTACTGCTGGAATAAAATCCCTGGCAGCATAGTGTAGTGGTGAAACGGGTACACTGTAACGTCAGGTGGCAGTATATGAAAACTTTTCCGGCATATTGTGAGTGTAAGGCCTGAGTCTTGTCTCTTCAGTAGCCTGGGGAAAAAAAAAAAAAAAAGTGGTGACAAAAGTGAGATTAATTTTTCTGTTAACAGTTCTGTTAACAATTTCATGGCAGTTCAAACAGGTAAAGCTCTTTTGGAGGAAGACACCTTACCTGATTCTTTGCTAGGTACTATTCTGGGCATTTGTTTCACTTGGGAAAGGTAAGTAAATGCTACCTCTGTGGAGTGTTACAGTCTAGTAGCAAAGGAGCTGGGGAGCCGTGTGTACAGAGGAAACAATTGGAGGTGGCTTCAAGGAGTTGGAGAATCGGGTAACATTTTAAGCCCTGATCTTTTTTTTTTTGGAGCTTGTAATGCTCATTGCCTCCAAGTGGCTTGTTCAGATGCTCAGTCCAGGTGATCCTGCCGCACTGGAGCAGGCTTTCTTCCACCAGGACTAATGATCTAATGATTGCCAGTAATCTTCCCTGGCAAACTTCCAGTCAGCACAGCAAACAGGCAGCTGGGAACATCCCAAGTAAAAGTGACACATGTTGCAGATCATTAAAGTTACTTATAAAAGTGCACGTTGCAGGGAGGTTTTTTTTCATGGTACTTGAGAGTTCAGAGACTTGCAGCGTTTAAATATCATAAAATGAACTATTTTCATAAAAGCTGTTAAGTATGTTAGTACAGATAAGTTCATGAAGTATCATCCAATTTTGTACCACAGGTCGAAAAGGCAAACCCCAATTAAGGAAGGCTCTTTTTGTTACACTAAAACACCATCAGAAACAGTTTAAAGTGTTTTCAGGCTGCCTCTGAACAGTTTGCTGCCTGTTCCAGACACACCTGTGTCTCTTTTACACAGATATCGATAATGCTGTAACAGATCCATTAGATGGGTAAGGCCCTCTCCTATTTGACTATTTCCCTCCAAAGTGACAAAGCATCAGAAAAAAAAAAAAAGATCAGCCAGTCTCATTTCAGCATATTATAAATTGTATGTGGTTAATGCAGCCTATAGCAGAGACTAATAGTGGTCTATTCACCACCTAGAGATTATGTTTGGGAGATGTAATCAAAATCTGCTAAGAGGTGAAAATTATACTGTAACTCTTGGCTTATAAACCATCTTGCTCTGGTATTATGAGAGTATTACCAAAAGGCCTATATCTTCCTGCTTTTTCTTTTTACCTGCTGATACAAAGGCTAAATTTCATGTCCTCTTGGGAAGAAAATTGTTCCTCCAAAGCCTATGAGGTCATAAAGAAAGAGTGATAGATATGTGATCATAATAGCGTACTTGGAAATATGGAAGACCTGTTGATCTCTTCAGGATCAGTGGATTGTCTAAGAAATAAAGGAGTTTATCTCAGCTTCACAGCTCCTAAACCACTGTCTGTTTTCTCTTTCACTTGCTTGTTTTGATCTAAGCCTACAGCCATCCTCCTTTAATGGCTGCAGCAATACACTTCAGAAGGAATAGTGACCAACACCAGTTAATTACGAATACAGAGCTTTAAATGATGAAAGTATTTGCCGCAGGAGGCTTCCTGCAGCTGTGAAAAGATCGCCAGCAGAGTGCTGGTTTTGTACCGAGATGTAAAAAACACTGGCGCCACATCATGTTGTGTCGTTAAGTGTCATTTGAATTCAGGACAAAAGATGCTGTCGGGTAAAGAAGCTCCATGACATTGTAGAACCAGAAAAACAGTCTTGTTCTGGTGGTTCTCTTCCTGTGTTATTTGTCATCAGAACAATTTTGCAGCTTGCTTAACTTTTATTCAGCTGTCAGTAACAACTCCTCTCTGCAATGTATGGGTGAAGGTAGTTCTTGTAGCGGTATGCACCCACCCAGATGGACAGTCTGGGAGACTGTAATCACCACACCAAGAAAGCAAAATAAGTGTTCCTTGTTACAGTGCAAACTTTTTGTTCAGTGCAGAAAGAAATTCACTCTGTGGGCAATTTGTCACTTCATCGTGAGAGAGAGGAACTCTCCCAGGTAGCTCCTCTCCTCCTTTGGTAGACAGAGAAGGAAAAATTCCTCCTTCCCTTGCGCTTCCCAGCACCTCATCCACTAGACCTCAGAATGATACAGCTCTGCTCAGGGTTGGGCCTTTTCAGGGGTAAAGCAAGAAGGCAGAGGGAGGAAAAGGAGTCATGGCACAGCAGGAAACAGATTCGAAAATAAGCAGTATATCCAGTTGTATTATTATTGCCATAATTTGTGTTGGGGTAACGCCCAGGGGTTCAGTTCAGGTCCTGATATTAGGCCATTTGTGTGCACCCATAATGACACCCCTGATCCAGAGGTCCACAGTCAGGATTGTACTAAGTCTCTAGTACATATTTCACTGTCAAACACTTGTATCCTGCTCTGATTTTCCAGACGCTGTATCAACAATATAGCCCAGAATCCACAGAAAACAGATTTCTCCAAGACTCTTAAGACTTTAATGATCAATTCTGTGCCAAATTTTCGATGTCTAATTTCGTATGCCATATCTGTAGCCTCCTAGTGCTTTCAGTTTTCAGTATCCACACTTGAAGCAAACACAATAACCACTAATGACACTGATTTCAGCCTATATCACATATTTCTAATATGTTGTTATTGCCTTCTACTCTAACACTAGTTACAATTACCAATGGTATATTTGTGCCAAATATGATGGTTTATACTCCTTACATACACACTTTGGTTTACAGTCTTTTTTGTAACAGGGTAATGTGATTTTGTAATATAGTCTTTTTTTGTAATCTTTTTTCCCCTAGATGAACTAGTAAGAAATTTGTGTGATATGGAATTACAAAGTTGAGGCCACTTTGGAGTGGTGATTTCAGATGGGGATTTCTGAACAGCATAATCGTAATGCATACATATGCTCCAATTCATGAGTATGGTAGGCGTTCTTTATAAGATCTCATTCTGTCTATGCAAAACTGGAATACAATCCTTTAAACATGCCCTGGAGAGTTTTTCTTAACACTGGAGAGGCTTCTGGTAAAACAGAAGAAAGACAGAAGATGAAAACCCCGCATGTTTATACATGAGTTGTCACCGCAGCACTCCAGTGCACTTCACCCAGTGAATCACAAGAAACACAGAGTTGCTTTTCAGCTCACAGAGCCGTCACATACAGAGCTGGGGTAAGAAAGCCATCAAAGAAAAATGTTAATTGTTTGGCCATGATGTAATGTCATAACTTGAAGAGAGGCTAGCCTGAATTTATGTTAGAAGCTCCGTATTCTGACAGCCCTTGTCTGACACTTAATGGCCTGGTCTGAGCATTTCATTGTCTCACAAAAAAACACCAGAATGAAGTGAGCTGGAGCTCTCCTGCGACTGGAAGTACACCATGTTCCTACAGAGCTCCCTGCCCAGGAAACTCCCATTGCTTTGCAACAACCTTTTCTGCAAACTCCTGGGAAGGAAACCTGTATTATCTCTATAGCACAAGGCACTGAACGGCTATTGATTAACTTCAGGTCACACAAAGTCAGTAGGGGCCCAAACTGATTATTCTCCAAAACAATATTTAGCATGGCAAGGACATGTCAATTCTTTACAAGCCAAGAAACACTTAAGATGGAAAACTGGCCTTTCAATGTTATTCTGATAATACTCATGGAGTGTTATTCCGGAAAGATGCAATAGCCACCTCACCACAAGTGTTATTAATAACTGCTGAAGAGAAAATAAGCAGCTGTGACACTGTCAACACTGCAAGCAGTCTTGCTGTGTTACCTTCAGGGAAGTTATTTTGTGTGCCTTCTTAAGTGGAACATTTTCTCTATGGCATTGTTTTGCTTATTTGTTCTACAGTTGGTACAAAGGAAATACATAGTATCTTACTTGTCAGGCTGAGACGGAGTGACATGAGCTGTCAGAGGGACCCAAACCTGCCTCAGACTGGCAGCTCACTCACCATGGTATCTATGATGAACAGACATTGGCCCTCAGAGATTATGTATCATTTGAGGTAAAAAGCTTTAGAACTTTTCAAAACTCTAAGCTTATTCTAAATTCTTTTCTGCTGGGTTTTTCGAGTTTTACATGCTCCTCAGAACCCAGGGGCTGATACCAGATGATGCCAGGGAGGGACTGATACAGTTACAAAAGCTACAATGTGTGAACAAATTCAATACAAGGGACGGTTTCTGTAAGAGCAGCACAAAGGTTTTGTTATAGCAAATGGTAAAAACTTCCCACACCATTTAACAGTTAACCAAAATGTCTCTGCAGTGTATTTGGCTTTGCAATTTCTGTTTTCTGTGTATTACAGCATGAAACACGTAAGTGTGATGTTTGCTGACTGTTCTGTTCATTGCTTCCACAACAGGCTATGGACATTTCCAGATCATGCCATCACACCGTAGCGGCAATGCTGATCCATTGATGGTTTAAACTGCAACATGAATTAAAAGCTAGTTAACATAGTTCTATAAATGAGAGGACATAGGTGATCGCTAGTGATCAATTTGCTTCTCTATGAACTTACTTTCCTAATCTAACACCATCCTAATATGTGTGTTAAACTAAAGCCTATGGTCAGAATGTATTTTCTTATGCAGTACCTGTATGTGTCCCTAGTGATCTTTAGGTAAGAATGTAAAGCATTCAGTCCTTTGAAATGCAGGAAGATTTCGCCTTAGACATTGTACAGTTACAAGTTGCAACATAAAGCTATATTTATACCATAGCAGAGTCCTGGAAACATTTTATATATACTATTTTCCCCATTATAATCTTTGGGGAACAATTTCAAGCAAAGGTTTTGATCTATGACTTGAATAAATAAATAACCTCCACTTGATCTCGATTAACATTTTCCCCCAGCATTTTCCAGCACTGCGCCAGAATACTTGCTGTCACCCCACAACCAGATATGTTGCAACAATCTATGAGAACCTGGAGCCAAATTGTGAGACAGTTTTACATTGTACAAGCACCAGTTGCGGTCTGGAGAGCCAAAGGTGAGGTCCTTTGTCAGAGTGCAATGCCAGCATCACAGACAACACAAGCTGGGAAAAATGGCATATAGAGGCAAGCGAAGACACCTGGTGCACAGGAGCCTACTGCTAACACTACAGAAGAGCAGCAAGCTTCAGGCTGCTCACGCTTCGCTTAGCGCTCTTGAAAGGCATTAATGTTTCCTGGAGACATACATAAGGTGACAGAAAGAAAGTTAGTAACATCTTTTGATGTTTAAGTATGAAAGGACAAAGCTTTTTATTCAGTCCCTGTTCACTAGGCTGAATCAGAGATAGTGTGAGACTGGGAAACAGATATAACCTTGAAAACCAATTGCATTGAACCTTAATACTGGAAAATTTTCTTTCAGAAAGGTCCTTGTGCAATCTGGGATATGGGATATTTCTCTGCTTTTGTCATGACACTGCAAATTGATCAGATGTATGTGTGGAGAGGAATTAATTGAGTACTCGCTGTGCTTGGAGGCTTGAACTAATAAGTGACAAACAAAAATGCTGTTTCTTCTTAGAAATTGCTATGTGCGATACTTCTCAGCCTATGAATATAGTTAAAACCAAAGGGACTGCACACTTTCTGCAGCACATCAAGCATCAGCTTCCCTCAGCTGGGATGTGATTGTTTTAAAGGAGTATAACTTAGCTTGGCCCAAACACTCCAGGAAGATACTTCATAGCAGAACTGTAAAAGAAAAACAGGATCAAAATACGAGAGACTGAAAAGAAGGATGGGTTCACAACAAAAATGAGCCAGAATAAATTGCATAGCAGAGGAATTATTTCTAGCTAGAACTTACCTGTCCTTATACAAAATGAGCTCAACTGATTAATTAATTCAAAGTGAAATCTATTTTTTTTCATTGCTCAATCAGTAAAAGGACAAGTAATTCAGTTTGGCCCTTGAAGCATCACCTGATCCCAGGAAAGCATCAGATCAAATTGCTTTATTCCCTGATGTCTCCAGAATGCAGCAAGAGCTACGGTAATGCTGTGTGCAACAGAAAGCCTGCTAGGACTCTGTATAGATGCTGGACTACCTTCTTTAGCTCTGGAGTTAAACAGATGACAATTTCCAGAGCTTGGTCCCAAGTGCATCTGTTCCTAAAGGAAAGCATCACAATCCAAAGCCTATTTTACTAATTTAACAAAGGAACCAGATCCAGATCATGGCGTATTCAGATCAGGTTTTTCCTGGAATATAATCCCAAATCAGATCAGATTAGCTCTCCAATATCTATGAAGTGCCTGGACCACCTGAAACAGAAATCATTCACAAGTTCAAGATCTCCTCTGTTAATTCCCCTACAATCCACTGTTAATGTGCATTTATTAAATAAGGGCCTGCACAGAGTTTAAACCCCTGTGGGGCAGAGGAGGTGATGGCTGGCACAACCATAGTCTTTTATCATGGGCTTCTTCACTTTCTATCTGTAGCCAGGGCTGAATCAGTAGGTAGGTGCACAAACACACAGAGGTCTGATTTTTGGAAACTGAGCAAGTTTTTTAGTTCAGACCCAGCTGTGCATTTATTTGATGGGATTGCAATAGATGTTTGAAGCATTCCCAGAATCCATTAAAGGCTGAAGAGTGCCCCAGCACTTTAGATTGCAGGCAGTCTAAGCGCTCATAATGGATAAAAGATTAGAGCTAGCCATATATATTTAAAAAACCCAACCCTAACCCCACAACAAAATCCAAATGTTCTCATGATCTGGCGAGCCTTTTGTGTGCTGTCCTCTCTACATGCTGTTCAGCTGTGTTTTTCTTATTTTCCTGTGGGAGGACTGTTCCCTTGGCTACCAGTCCTGGCCTCTAATAGTTGGCATTTGGGCACTCAGAGCTAACAGGATGAAAACATTGCTCTGTTTTTCTTTCATTCCTGCAGGAGCACAGGGAACGCAACTGGATAGGTTTCTGGTAGGCAACAGCTCCAGGTGATACCACTGCATCAAGTTACCTGATTTTGCTCGGCTACACCTTTCCCTTCCAGGTGCTGCTCTGGTCGATCTCTGCATTTCTGCTGGCCACTGACTTGTCAGACAAGGTTAGATATTCGGAAAAATTTCTTCACAGAAAGGGTTGTCAGGCTCTGGAATGGGCTGCCCGGGGAGGTGGTCGAGTCCTCATCCCTAGAGGTATTTAAAAGAAGGGTAGATGAGGTGCTTAGGGACATGTTTTACTGGGGAGATGGCAGTATTAGGTTAACAGTTGGACTTGATGATCCTAACGGTCTTTTCCAACCTAGATGATTCTATGATTCTATGATTCTGTAAGTGCTAACGGAAGGTGAGGTTTGGGGCTTGTTTCTCTGCCCTCCTGCACAGGAGATAGCACACGCTACCTTCAGCTGCTCCAGCTAGATGTATTTCTTTTTAGCCACATGCATCATCATCATCAGTACATCATGAGGCGTAACATGCACAGCCAGGCTCACACTAACAGGAGGGGCAGGTCACAGCAGACACAGCTAATGCCTGGGAGCTATAATCAGTGTCTCTTAATCATCCTGGCTTTCTGTATTAAGGACGTTGTTGCTTTTGCATTAGAGGAATGAGAATAGTTTTGTCTCCTCTCGAGACCTCAAGGTCCCGCCTTCATTTGCCATCAAGTACTCCACGAAACTCGGTTTCATTAAAGTCTCTGCACAGTGACCTTTATGCAATAACCTGCTCTCTGTAGTCCCTCCATAGCCTGAGGCCACTCTCATTTAAATTACTGTTATGCTGAGGGAATCAAATACATCTTTTTCTCTACTTAAGTGCCCAGAGCAAACTAATGATGTCCTTCTGCAGTCATGAAATGCAACAAAGGGACCTTGATTCAGAGGGCAAGGTGAGGCTTGCTGTCTCTATGGAAACTGGAGACCAGCCTAATGACAGGGCAGATGAGGAAGCAAGAGCACAGGTCCATCAGATGAACAGACACCATCATCTCAGACAAAAGTTGAGAAAACGAGGCAGTAAATGTGGTGAGTGGATGAAGAGTTCTACACTAAGCATCTGGGAACCTGGTAAGGACTTGCAGTGATTTGTAATCACCAAATCCTGTGGCACAGCAAAAGCAAATACTGACCCCACTAATCTCTATTGGGAGAAAAAGAGGAGAGGACACAAATACAGAAAAGCTATACTGCTTTTATATTTTTTTCCCCATGTTTTGTGTTGTAGCTATACCAGAAAACAATATGAGCAAATCTGGTAATTCAGGGACATGCCTAGTGCACACGCTGAATGATCCCACTTTGTAAGCAGGGCTGCTGGCTTTGCCTGCCAGAAAGGCTAAGGGGATAGAGAAGGCAGCTGAGGGAGGAGGAACATGGGAGGCATTGGTGCAGGAGCTGCATTCAGGGTTTAGCTGTCTTCCAGGAATTTGCACCACTTCTGCCTAGTTCAAGAACAGAGGGAAGAGCAGCAGGTTGGTTTACTGACCCTGCAGGACCTGCTTTGCATTTCTTATTGGCAAAAAGTGAGGGCTGAAACCTCTCTTTTCAGAGGCCAAAGAAGTTAATAATAGTAAGTAGGGTCTTAATGCACAAAAAGTATTAGAATTCTCCTTCACTTTGGCATCCAGGAGCTGTAACCAAAGAACTGCCCTGATCCAAGAGCACGGAAGTGCTGGGGGGGGGGGGGGGGGGGGGGAGTGGGACGCAGGCGC
>NW_009260594.1:759852-780024 GCF_000687185.1 Egretta garzetta | reverse complement strand
GGGGGGGGGGGGGGGGGGGGGAGGCGGGGAATGGCAGTCAGTGCGTCCATGGAGTCAGGCAACCAGCCCAGACTGTGACAGCTCATATCTTCCTATTAAACAAATTGAACTCTACATTTCATTTCTACAAAGCCTCTCTCTGCCTGTGTTGCAAACATAGCTATTTCCCAGTGGTCTAATCCTTTGTGATCACCTCAGGACCTGGGGCTCTGCTTTTCCTAGTTTGTTCAAGAGGCACCACTTTCAAGCATGCCCCAGCCTCGTTCAGGGCACAGCAATGCACACTCACACCACGCACTGCTCTTCAGCATATTGGCCACTGCTTACCAGTTTTCTGTCATGAAAACATCATTGTATTTAGAAGCAAAAGTTATACTCCCTTCATTCTTGCAGACAGCACAAGGTAATTTTGTACGAATGTTCTCCTGGGGAAATCAGATTTTACTGCAGTATGAGTGATATTAAAACGCACCACACTGGGACACTAATATGCATATTAATAACATATGCCCTATATAGAAACCTGGGTAAATTGCACTAGAAGGAGCCTTGCAGTTATGCAGTCTGTTTCTCTGTCCCAAGCCAGAATTATCTGTATTTATCGTATCTGACATTTATCTGCCCTGTCTAACCTCTACTGGAGGCCTCACAATTGCTGCAGGCAATTTTTTTCCTGTGTTTCCTGATCTTTCCGGCAGAAAGCTCATGATTCATCATGCTGGGGGAAAAGCTGGACATGAGCCGGTAATGTGCATTCACAGCCCAGAAAGCCAACTGTATCCTGGGCTGCATTAAAAGCAGCATGGCCAGCAGGTCAAGGGAGGTGATTCTGCCCCTCTCCTCCACCCTGCTGAGTCCCCACCTGGAGTATAGCATCCAGCTCTGGGGCCCTCAGCACAGGAGAGACGTGGACCTGTTGGAGTGGTTCCAGAGAAGGGCCACAGAAATGATCAGAGGGATGGAACATCTCTCCTATGAAGAAAGACTGGGAGAGTTGGGGTTGTTCAGCCTGGAGAAAAGAAGGCTCTGGGGAGACCTTATTGCAGCCTTTCAGTACTTAAAGGGAGCTTATAAGAAAGATGACAGACTTCTTAGTAGGGCCTGTAGCGATAGGACAAGGGGTAATGGTTTTAAACTAAAAGAGGGTAGATTCAGACTAGATATAAGGAAGAAATTTTTTATGATGAGGGTGATGAAACACTGGAACAGATTGCCAGAGAGATGGTAGATGCCCCATCCCTGGAAACATTCAAGGTCAGGCTGGATGGGGCTCTGAGCAACCTGATCTGGTTGAAGATGTCCCTGCTGACTGCAGGGGGGCTGGACTAGATGGCCTTTAAAGGTCCCTTCCAATGCAAACCATTCTATGATTTTCTCTACCACCACAAATCAGTGGATGAATGCAGTAAAAGGACAATATGCAAGCAAGCAAGAATGACCCTGTTCCAACAGCAGCACAGATGCAAAAGTCCTGGCAGTCTAAAGGAAGCCCTACTCAGTTCAAATGTTTATTTAGTTGAAGTTGACCACAGTAGGGCATTGTCTACAACCAGGTGAAGAACAGCAGTCCTTTCGGCATGCTGGCAAGTGCAGACAAGGTAGGATTCCTCAGCATCAGAAAAGATAACTAGCAAAGGGTCAATGTAAAAATGCAGTTCATTGCAATGAGAGGGAGAGGCAGAATAAATGAAAGTAGCCTCTCATACTAGTGATAAGGATTGGCCCAGATTTATTTTTCAACTGTGTCAAAGTGTAAATGCTCTTCATTTTTGTTAGTGCTGTCATTGCAATAACATGCTAGAAATTAACTGCTTTATTTATTTATTGGTAAGAAAAGAGATTTACCTGTCATGTGATACGCTGCTGCTTTCATACCAGTACAAAGATTGCATCAGAAATCTCAGCCAGCTGACTAATATCTGGAATTAGAGGAAAGGCAAATAGTGGAAACTTGCTGCTCCCAGTTTCTGGCCTAGGAGAGATGCTATGAAGGGCAGCACACCCTGATTTTATTTAAAATACTTTTATTTGAGAATGAATACTCTCCAGTGCTGCGGTCCAGTTCCTCAGAAAAGAGAGCCCATGACAGTGTCCACTGCTGGCACAGACGGCCCTGCTCCGTCACCTCCCTGGGAGGCACAGCCGAGAGGCCAAAGCTGTTGGTCTGACTAAGCAGCCTGAGGTGGTTTTCCAGCCCTAATCTGATAAATGTACCCCTAAAGGTTTGTTTGATGAAATGCAATAGGGAAGAATACATTATCCTCTGCACAGATGGCTTAATGTATCCTTCTTTTTCAGCCAAAAGACTCCCATTTCAGACAAAGGAAATTGGAGGAAGCCCAGTGAGGACCAAGTGAAAACAGAACTCACCCACTGGCCCAGCTCAGTAGAAAGTCTCTTGGTGCAACCCGATGACTCAGCCCATTTCCCTCCAAGCACTTCATTTAGCAGAAGGCCTCAGATCCCTTTCACTGACACAATTCTCTCAGATTTCCAAGGGATAGACCAGATCCCATTTGCACATCCTGCCATTTCCTTTTTGCATTAAAACTCTGAGCTGCCCTTGTCAGGTCAGTGCTGCCTTATCATCCTCCCCAGAAGGGCTTCAGTCATATATGTAACTGAATTAATATTCATTTCGTCCCTCGTGTCTCAGAGTTGGCAATTTTAAATCCCAAGTGCTAGCTTGCTAGCACCAGCAAACCCTAGGAAGAATTGCCAGACTCTCTATAACTCTCAGCCCCCTCGCTTTGGGGCTTTGGGCCTCCCAGGGAGAGACGTGCTCCTAGGGAGCATCTCTGACGGTGGGCTGCACTCCTCGGACTGATGGCCCCAGTCTGAGCACCAGGGCTAACAGACCATAGTTTCCATTTAGCTCAACATCATGATTTATTGACGCAAGTAACAAACGCATCCTAACGAAAAGAAAAGCTGCAGAGACACGTTTTATCATTGACTCAAAAGAGAAATCAATACGTTTGTGTATGTTAGAGGGAGCAATCTCCATTAAAAAGCAGAAGGATGAGGCAACTGTGTTCTTCATACTTGCTAGGATCCCATGGCTTTTAACATGTTCTAGTCCCTGCCTTAAGTCTCCCTCTCAAAAGCTGATGGGCTCAGACAAGAGATCAGCCCCATCCACCTGCCCTTACTGACCCCTGGAAAACCACAGGCAATTACCAGACCCTGCTGGGGAGACACATTCCCCCAACCTGGAGAAGCTGAAAGGAAGAGAAAGATTTAGAAATATTTTTGCCTGTGAATGGTTCAGAGTGACTAGAAGACACAGCGAGGTTCAATTCAACCATATTGACACAGTACATGCTTGCATTTGCTCACTTAAGAAAATAAAATTACACTGGTTGGGGTTTGTGGTTCCTTTGATTGCCAGGAGATTGAATGGGGACAATTCAGATCAAATGAACAATTTTAAGTGCAGCACTTTGTGCACGTGTCCTTCTTAAAAAAAAAATAAAAAATCAAAAGTAACAGTGTGAGTCATTAACAGCTTCTTTGTCTTGTGATCACTCGTGGTTTATTTTACTGAAATGAAAATTTATTGGGACATCATTGCAAGCAATTTCACTGTTTTTCTTCTGGAACCAAAAAATACAAAGCATTAAACTGTCGTGAGCAAAAATGCCATCAAAGAAGGCGGCAGACATTGCAGGAGTCCACAGGTGGCACACACTACCCTGGCTCTATGAGGCCAGCAAGTGCAGTTTTGCATGGTTGCAAAGTCTCTCCCAAACTGTTGGTCATATGGCCTTTTTCTATGGCGAAATCCCCTAAAAGAAGTGAACTGCAACATTTGCTGTAACAGCTACACGAGAAAATGGTAAATCTTTTACTGAAAACAAGGAACTCTCAGTGTGGCTCTGGTCATACATTGCATTTTGCACCTTAAATGGCTGCGGTGACAGGACTACAGGACTAACAGTAAGTGTGGTGGAGAGAGAAACATTAACTGAGAAAAATCGCTTACCTAATACTGACAGTAAAATCACCAGCACAGACTCACTGACAAGTTCACAATGAGCTGGAAGCCACAAATCTACAAAGGTATAAGCACAACCACTGTTTCTCTATAAAGCCCTGGTGATACAAGAAGTGGCAATGTGTTAACTACAGTAAACAAGGTGTATGTTAAGGGAAGACTTGAAGAAGGCAAGTCTACCTATGATGTCAAAGTAATATTTGTACATTTGCAAATACTTCAGAGAAAAGACTCTGGGGAGAAAAGTCTTCTGTACTCAGGTAGCTACTCCAAGGACCCTGGACTACAAACACGGATTGGTGACCACAGCAGAGGGCAGGGTCCTCAGCACCACTTTCACTCATGGCAAGCAGGAGGGAGGACTTGTACTTCTGAGAACTTATCTACCTCCATTGCCCTGCTGAAGCACTTTCAGTTCTAGCATTATTGCCTCAAAACTCTTATCAGAGTCTCTCCTTTCACCCACTAGTAAATGCTGCCTTGGCAAATCAGCTGCGGCGACATCTTTGCTGCGTGTTTGGTCCCACATGCGGCTATGCTATCCACAAGCTAAACCACACAATGCTGTGGCACCACTCTGCATACAAAGAGGAGGCAAACTGACATGGTTACACTCATACCTCAACTTGCAGAGTAGATCTCACTAAGTATATAAACACGTTTTTCATTATGCATTCTGTATATAAAAACATTGCATCTAATTGAACATGCTCTATCTAGAATCAATTTTTACTCACTCTCTGCAAACTTAATGGAAGACAAGATAAGCTCATCCTTTTTAACCCCTGAGACTAATGTTGCTGCCCCTCTTTCATTAACATGAATTTATCTCACTCTCCCTTGAACAGAAAACACATCAACCCTGAAGTCTGATTAGCTGTAATCAGAAAACATCCATGCCTGCATGTAGGCAGTGGGAGTTTTTTCAATTAAAAATGGATTTTAAGAACATAATGTCTCTGTTCTGAAAGGACAAATGCATCTTTCAAGGAATATGAGCTATAAAACTAATTTATGTATTGTGTTCCTTCAAGGATAGTGCTATCAGAGAATGAAGTATCTATCTTAATTGTTGAAGGGATTAATTTCTGCTCTTTGGAACTAAATATATCCAATGTCACTAAAGAAGTATTGGTGAATTTTTCAAAGGGAGGATGACAGAACAGACAGTGCTTATCATCTGTCCAAAAACAGGTCCTTTTTTTCTTGCTCAGTTTGGGTTTAAAACACAGGTCCAGGGACTGTGGTGTGGGGACCTGCACCTGACACAAAAGCAGCCCAGAAAGTACTGGGCTGTGCATGGAGGAGCAGAATGATTGCTTCTGAAGAAAGCAGAATGGCGAGGAAGCAGTGCCTAACTGAGATAAGTGATTTTTATTCATTCTGTTTCCAAGTCTTTACTATCTTTAATGCCCATTGAAATAAAACATTTGGAAGAAAAATCCTCCCTGATAGTTTAACTTTCTCGCCTTTCAGTTAAATTCTAAGGATGTTTCTGCTCCTCATTTGTCGAGTTCCCAGTAAAGCCTGAGGAAGGCAAGATTCAATATTCCTGTTACATCTGAATGTAAACTGTAAGGAGAGTTACAAACATCTACAGGCATCTTTCATATGCCATAACAAAGCTTAGAAAAAAAAGCTTAGAAAAGTACATCTGTGCACTTCTGTTTCCTTTTCATATTGTCTTTTACCTCTCTGCTTCTATTTCCCTAAATAGAAAGATAATAATATTAATCTATTCCTTGGGGCTCTTGTGAAGATTCATCAGGTAATATTTATGCAGCAAAATGGAGTAAGTGCTGTATAAGTGCTAAGCATCATTATTGTTCTCTCCCTCTTCATTAGCACATCATGTACATCCCAAGTAGACAAGATAAACACAGAAATTAACTGTCCTCAATGTAAGGCAAGTGAGAAAGGTAACCAGTTAAAAATGTTTGCTGTAGGTGATATCTGTCTCTAACAAAACAACCCAGTAAGTTTTTCAGAATGTAATATATTTACTCATTTGAGCAAGTTCTGTCTGCAGCAAAGAAGCTCTGAGAATGTGTCTAAACTAAATATGCTTCATGTTTCCATGAGAGTTGTGCTTTGGAAGCTACACATATAGTAATAAACACAGGAAACAAACGAGATCTGCAAAGAATCACTGAGGAGGTTTCCAGATATTAGAGTGCAAAGCCTACTTGCTACTTCAGTTGGATTTCTGTTCAAGAAGCAGCCGCTGTGGGAGCAGACAGCCATGGAAGAGCAGAGGGACAGCTCTGCTCTAGAGCTCTGCACTGGGAAACACCCTGTGCTGGAAGAGGAAAAACAGAAAGAAAAATTCAAATGAGAATAAAGACAAATTCCAGAAAAGAAGCCCAGTGGATTGCACTGGAATGCAGTGGAAGAGCAGAGGTGAGCAGCGGCACACCCTGTTTGGTTGGGTGAGCCCTTCACCTCCCAGGTCCACACCAGCACGGAGCCAAGGTGTGCAGCACCCATGGCACACAGTGCCCATGGCACATCGCCCCCCTCGCCCCACGGCTCATGGCAAAAGGGGGAGGCCCTGGAGCCCCCTGCACTGGAACAGCCACTTTCCGCTCTCTCTATCCCACCTTCACTTAAATGCTGATGCCCTCCTTGCCTTTCTTTTCATTACCAACAAAAATAACTCTTCATTGCCCTAAGCCCTGCCCACCATGTGATCATTTACATCTTCACCATGGATCTGTAAAATGCAGCATCCTGATCTGACACTGGAGCACAAAAAGGTGATGCAGTGTAAAGTATCTCTTTCAGCTTAAAACACGCTCTGTTTTGGAGGAGCTTGGTACTGAGCTGCCATACTCTGAGCCCGATTTGCAAGCAGAAGCCCCTGCTGCCTGCAATGGCTGAGGGAGACCCATGCACCCTGCTCACGCAAAACTGGAGCATGTTGCAGCAGGGGCAGGTGCTGCACAGCACTGTGGTTTGCAACTGGCTCCATCTTTGCAGCTACTATAGTGATTAATCCCCATTTCCACAGGTTTTTTCATGCAGGAATTTAGATTAGTCCCAATATAATTGGCACTGCTCATATGCCCATCTCAAATTCTTTTCATTTGGTCCATCTCAAAGCACAGCTGGTGGTTGTGTTTTTACACCTGTCCAGAATACCTTGGCTTTTGCTTTTGCCTTCACTGACAAATTTTTCATGATACAGCACGGTGTTATTTTCTAGCTGAGGCTGGCATGAACAGTGCACAAGTACTTAAGCTGAAATAGTCTAACAGAAATAGACTTTTTATACTGCATCACAGTCTGACATAGAAAATTGCCAGGCTTCTCTTATCAAAATGTTGCAGGGCTGTCATCATAGCTGCTGCCTGCTCAACCGTGCATCAGTGCCCAGCTGGGTATGTCAGTAAAGGCGCAAGGGGAAAAAGAGAACTTCATGCGGAGGTTCTTGCAATCAAAATCCCTAGTTTGGGGGGGGAAAAAAAACACATACAGGACTAAAATCAGGCTATGAAACGTGATTTGCTTTTCTTTTCCAGAAATAACAACTTTAGAATAACATTCTGCTAGACATGGCTTTCAGTTGAGGGGAGGAGACTTTTATTCCAGCTTATGCAGATGGGGAGTTAAAGCACCCTTCCATGGAAACCCCACAGCCCTTTAAGAGCGCATTTACTCAAGGGACTAACCCCCCCATACCTGCTGGCCAGAGTGGCTGAGCTCTCTGCACAAGCAGCTCTTCCCTGCATCTCTCTACATCACAACAGCCTCCTGTCCTGCTTTTCCAACCTCCAGCTAAAGCTCCTTCCTCCTGGGGTGAGTCCGCAGTGGATGACTTGCAAAATGGCAAACCTTGGCACTGAAGGATGTTAAGATGTGCCAGTCCTGCGGTGTTTTGTTCATCAAGGCGCATCTCCCAAACAAGCCGATTAAAAGCCTGCAACCAGGGAACGAATAAAGACTGTGGAAGAAAAACAACTTCTCACAGCACCTGAATTTAGGGATTTGGCCTGCCAAGCTGGCCAAACTGAGGCCCTGTTTTACTGAGTTAAAGATTTTTAATTATTACTGTAGTAAAGCCTAAGACTCCTTCTCACTCACCTTGAGCCTGCAGTTCTGGGTACTGCAGAATCTCAGTGAAGAGCTCATCATACAGAAAATGTTTGTCTTTTGGACATGCCAAGATGGGACAGCTCATGCATCATGGTTAATGCTGAGGAAGGATGTGTCAGTAAGAGAATGCTTGAAATGCAATGTGCCTGTACATGCATACACCAGCTCTCCAGGAAGGCTTTAAATAATACTGTTTCTCATGCACAGCATTCTCTAGCCAAGAGTCCCTTTTTGCCCATTATCACAGGTAATAAGAATGGTCACTAACTCAGGTAGGGAAACATGAAAGGGATGCAAAAGACTTCCTGGCATAAATCAGTTCCAGAAAGGCAGTAAACTTCCTGTGAGTCTCCCAGGACTGTCTCCTCTGTGGTAGTCCTTGTTAGATGGAGCGCATCCCGCCTGCTTTCAGAGCCAGACCTCTGGAGCATATGAAGTACGGATCTGAGCAAGCACAGCAACTCCTCTGTCCCTGCTGAGGAGAAATAATGGCAAGCTCCCTGCTACAGCACCATGCTGTAGTAATTCTGTGCTTTTTAGAAATGATGAAAATCTCTGTAATGAGATAAAGTTTGGAGAAGTTTGGCTTTGTCTCTCCTCAGAGTGCTCTGCAGAGCTGCCAGATGGCAGCTGTGAGCGTTCAGACTGCTGAAAACCTGCCAGCTCCACGCCAGCACCGGCGGGTAAGCGGTCCTAACAGGCAAGGTGCAAGTCACTAGAATCCTGGAGGAAGAAAAACACCCTTCAGAGTGTAAATTGTATTAAAGTGTACCGAAGGAAACACAGGCTTTTAATGTTTGAGGAGGCCTCACAGTCAGGAAATTTGGTTTTGTTTCCCGCATCTGCTACAGATGTATTACATGATTCCTTTCTCTGTATCTCTGTTTTATCTCCTGTCCTACATGGAGAACGTAACCTTCTTCTCTCACAGTGGAGAAGAGAAGGCTGAGAAGGGCTGAGAACTGCCAAGGTGCCTTCCCAGGTCTGCTCTGACTTGAGTCCATGGGCAGTGTCGCATTAACCGCTCTCTGCCTCAAACTGACACCCCCTCTGCTTCCTCCTGCATGAAATTGTCCTGTTACACAATGCCAGGATTTAGGATTATGATGGAATTGCATCATCTGGGAGGAGAAGATGCTGGACAGCAAAGTAGAAGCGGGCATGCCCTTCAGAGCAATAAGGTTTTACAGAGATAACCTGTTCCATTAGCTCAGATTTCATCTCAAAGCGATTACCCTTGTTCATGATGTGCTGCCTGGTTTAGATTAGGCTTTATGTTAAACCCGTGACTCATTTTCATTCTAGGGCTTTAGGAAATAATTTGCATACTTCAAATTTTCAATTATTGAAGACAAATTGATAGTTTAAGTAAGGGTCCATAAACTGTTTTTGCTGATCCTCCCCTTCTCATTCAAATCCAGTCTCTGACCTAAGGGAATCTGGCCCACAGGTTGTGCTTCAAGTCAGAATTCAGCCTTCAGTAAAGACAAATTTACTTAATGTATTTTAAATGCAAGAGTCAAATCTGGCTGGGAAGAAAGCCCATGTCAGCTACCAGTCTTTTATTCTGTCATATTACTAGACTGTGCTACAAAATATAAGCCAGATGCGTTTATTAATAACAAAGATTTTCTCTTGAGGAATATCTGGCTACCTGATAGAGTTTAATTAACCCTGACACAGACAGCTGTCATAAAGAGTACTGAACCATTTCTTGTTCTCATCATTCGTGTTGCAGGAATGTCCTAAAGGAAAAGGGGGAATGATTCATGGCGAATGCTCTCCATTAATTTGCCTGATCTTTTTCTTTCAAGAGGAATAACCACCAATGAGAAGCAGCGAAAACTGCAGATGGCATGTAAGACTAAGTGTAATGGGCATCTGTAAAATAAAATGTCAATTTACCATGGACAGGAGCCAGTAAAAGAAACTCAGCGAAGCAGGCCAGTTTTGCTCAAAGGTTTTGTTCTGATCAAGGTGGTCAGAATCTGACTGTCAGAAGACAAAATGTTCTTTCTTTGAGCAGACCATTACATAGCTTTTTACACACTCTTTGTATTTCAGAACCACTCTTTAAAGCAGCCTAAACTTCTGGGGTGTTCAAAGCATTTCCATATAAGCACAGAGAAACTTCACAGATAAAAGGATAATAGCAATTCTTAAAAATGCAAGTTTGTCTTGATGTTTCATGTTCCCAGTAAATTAACTGGTTTCCTTTTTTCTTTTTATTTTAGTAAGTGTTTCAGTAACGACTAAATGTTTTTGTGCATTTCTTCCATTCAGACTAGGCAAAAAACATTTAATCAATGCAATGTCTGGATCATGTTCCACTAAAATAGCCATCTACAGTTTGTATGAACCTTTCAACCTTCCTGAGCCCGAGGCACCTCCTCATACAACAGATTTTCATTGTTCTCTAACACGCAGTGATGCCATCCCACAGCTCTGGTAGGATGTCACACACTGCTTGCAGTTTAAATGCTAAATGCCTCCCCCCCACTACTCTCAGTTAGCGGTGCACCCATGTACCAGAGCCACCTCCCTCCTGGCACTGTGCAAATGTTTGATGGTTTTGCTGGAGAGAAGTAGGAGCAAGGAGACCATCATGAGGCAAAGTTACCAGCAGCTTTCATGATGGGTAGTTTTGGATCCTTGCTTACTCATATCAGTACTGATGGATGTTTGCTTGTTTGTTTTTCTGCTGATTTCAGTGAGGTAGGATCAACACAGTGTATTTATCAAAGTGGAAACTGTGGGAGATGGACAAAATCTTATGCATCTCATTGCTTTTCAGTGTTTACCTATTGTTAATGGCAAGCACGTTGCAGTCTTGCTGTTTGGGATTCATCTCACCTGCCTATAAATATCTGAAAGGCAGGTCTGTGCTCCAAGAGAGACACCTGGATCCTTTCCAAGAGCAAACGGCAGGAACACATATTGCTACAGGGTGAAATACCTCTCCTGGGCCACGATGAATTGCCAAGTGCCGGTTACTGTCAATTATTTCCATTGGCTACAAGAAAAGTGTGGACAAATAGCTGAAACCAGCTAATTTTTAGACAGTTAAAACATATCTGCCCTTTGCAGCTGTATCTGTTTTGCTTTGCTTTTAATAGATCTGCTTGGTTTTACAAAACATAAGCCAAATTCTTGCTTGCAGGACAGAGCCAGGAAGATTAAAGAAGAAACTTCCTTCCCTCACTGGCACGTTGTCATTCTTCCCTAGCCATCTACTATGTTGTTTTTAACCTCCTTCCTGCAAAGTATCTGGTAGTGGGTACTCTGAGGTAGCTGCTGGATTGAAATGAACCTTTGCATGGGTTCAAGATGGAAATTCAGCAACTCTGAATTCTGGAATTAGGATGTTTGAAACAAATACTGAATCATGCACAGGCACACTGCTGAAAAGTACATTTGTCTATCCCTTGCCCTTCCTCAGTTACTAGTTTGAAAGAACATCTTCTGTTCTGTCAGTCTATGCTGCAGGGAGCCAGTGTAAAACTTGTGTTGGGGTTTTTTCCCTTGCCTGTCTTTTGCTTTTAACAAGAAAAACATATACAAACCCCTACTCCTATCTAGCACTCTATTTCTGCAACAATCCATAGCAGTCCTTAACTAGAACTGTAAACTGAAAGGAGGCCCTATCAATTAACATCATTGCTACCAATTATGCAATGAAGGAGAAAAAGCCTAGTCTTAAAAATAAGAGACTAATTGTAGCAGTAGTTGTTAACTGCAATTAATTTGTAGGACTCTCAGAGGAATCTATAACGGAAAGCCATATGTTATCGTCCACACCTGATGCTGGGAGAGACATTGCCTTTTATACCTATTTGCTGTGTTGTCACTATTTTGCCTGTACAGCAGGGTTTGGGTCGGGGGGGAATGGTTTGGGTGAGGCTTCTTTGCTAATGTAAACTTAAAATTAGTCTAGCGCTTTTTTTTTTTTTTTTTTAACCTAGAACACTGTATGATTCCATCTTATTTTCTCACTTGTATTTATTTCTTTCTGGCTGAAGGCAGGTGAAAGGAGCTGGGGGGGCAGACAGGGAGGGGGACAGTACCTGCATGTGCCACAGCTGTTCTCTGCTGGAAAGAAGTGACAGTCAAAACTGCTCAAGTGTTTTACTGGCTCCTCGGTGAACAGCGTGATTTAAAAAGTATTCCAAGAGGAACTACAGGGAATTAAAAGATGACTGAGGCTGACAGCTCCACCAGGCCAACTTGTGGAAATGATTACAAAAAAATGAATCAACAAATCTATGCACAAATATGGTTGAGCAGGAGACTGTCAGTGTAGCGCTTGGAGAAGCCTCCTTCCAGATCTGTGCAAGCTCCTGGGAGACAAACCATGGCAAAGAACTGAGTAATCATCTTACCCAACATCATTACTAACGTGAAAAGCAGTCAAATGTGCTTTAAGACCAGGGAGGAGCACAGCAGGTAAGTGGTGCTAGAAACCAACAGGCTGGGGTGGAAGGGAGGGAGGATATGCTGTCTACGTACTGTGACTGGTACAAACCTAGCACCAAAAGCAAGAAGGTGGTAAGAGGAGGATTCCCAGAAGAGACTGGGAGCAGGACTGTATAATGAGGTTACCACATGGACATGATGAAATAATTAAAAGTCATGGATATCATGCTAAAGAAACTGGAAGAGTGAATGTGGTTCTTAAGCTTCTTAATGTGATCTTAACTATCCCAGTACCACTGATGCTCGTGTGCATAAAAGGATGCTTTTATTTTATAACAATAAATGATTTGTTGGCTAGCCTCCACATCTGCTCCCTGGTAATTTAGATTAATAGCATTTATGTCTTTTCTTTAAAGAAATGGTTATTACATCTTTCCTATGGTACCAAAAGAAAGGTGCCCATTGTTCTTCATGCTAATACTATCATTTTTAAAAGTCTAACATTTTTTTATTCACTTGAATAGGGAATATGAATAGCAAAAGTGAATTACATTTGCATTGCATAAAATAAAAATTAAATCACTTTTGTGGAGTCTTGATATACACTTAGCAAACGTTTTTAAAATTTCCATATGCCCAAAATGTACCTATACACATTCAGGATCAGTAGTAGCTTGTTCAAAGGATGATTTACTTCATTGTTATTTATATTGTTTGGCTACCGACATGATATGCTTCTCCTTCCAGTAAGATTCTGGGTAATGTGAAAGGATCATTGTCAGATGTTAGTTCCTGTGGATGTAACTTAGTAGTCATCCAGTATTATAAGCTTTCTTGTGTCTTTCCCCTAGAGGATAAGAATTTTATTTTATGCCAAACATTAAAGATGATCAGATTTTTAGCATAACTCACAACAGCTCAGTCTTTATCTTTGGAGGGTGGTGGTTCAGTCCCATAGGAGGACTGCACATGGTCCTTTACACAATCTGGCAGATGCATTAAAGTCCTGATAATTAGAGCTAATTTTATAAATTCAGGAATAAGGTAGACTACTCTCTGACTAGCCCTGCAATACTAGGTACAGTATCTTACCCATCCTTTGTGCTTCAAGTTCTTTATTTCATTCTGGTGATGAAGTGCACAATGGTGATCAGAAATCCCAGCAAACGTAGAGACTTTGGATACCAAGACCCAGTGGCCTGGTGTATTCAGGGAGGTAACTGGGGATCAGTTCTCGGTGGTAACTGTCCAGGAGGCAACGGCAGTACCCAGGTTTGACAATCAGATGCCTTCTCTTGCAATCCTTTGGCACATCAGAATTGGACTTTGTCAGCTTTTTCATCAGTGGTAAAACGGAGAGACGATCTGATTTGTTAATTGTCTGGGAAGAGGAAAAAAACCCAACATTGCTACAATTTTGTTGAACAACTTGGTTTTCATGATCTACATGTCCATATTGCTAATTAATTCACCTTCCCAGCTGTCCTTCACATTCCTGGTCAATTTACCTCACACTAATAATTCAGTATCTTTTAAAATTTGACTTCAATGAAGCAATTTCTTTTCTCAACTATTTCTGATTTTTTGAAATTTGGGAGCTAGACATGACTTAGCATGGCACTAATATCCCTCAATGCTATTCAGTTTTCATTTGGCCACTGGGGAACTCTTTAGTGGCTGAGAGTCAGGATTTAATTGTCATAAAATTGTTAATAAAGCTATTTATTTTATTTACCCTTCTGAGCCACATAAACAAAACTGGAAAACTGAACTGCTATTTGAAAAATGGGTACTGACAGACAACATGTGTACAATGGCAGTTCAGATACTTTCTGTATGTTGCTTAAAAATCACATAGTGCCAAACGATTAGGATCGTATTCTGGAATTGTGCAGAAGGAGTTGTGATACAGTTTCTCTGATAATTGGTATGTATAATTAGGTTATATTTCATTTAAAGAAAGCATCTAGCAAGATGAATTCTGACTCCAATCACATTAATTCACATTATGCAAGATTTTTAATTACATTCAGGTATCTGGAGATGCAGCAAAGTGCTGAATTCGCATGGTTTGGTGAAGAAGTAGGCTACAGCCTGTTTTATAAACCTCACCTCAATGTCCTTAAGACTGGCTCATTTTTCTTTTCTCTTCTGCAGCTCTCTCTTCAGCTCTCCCAGCCTGTGTTTCAGGCTGGCTGTAAGCCATACATGAAACTGAGCAAATGCAGATATCAGCACAGAGTCAGGGCTTTGCTAACCCATTGTTTGGAGATGGTACTTCCCTAGCAAGCACAGAGTGAGATCATGTCTGCTCATAAAAGTGTGTAGGCAGACTGTTAGATACCAAGGTATTGTCAATTATTCCCCCAAATTGCTGGCACATGGAGTGAAGCAGAGATTAAAAGCAAATCTGGCCTTAGCACTCTGTTTATATGTTGTGCTGTTCAGGGCTCAGCAAATGTTCTCAGCCAGCAAACCCCTGGGGAATCTACTTACTCTGGCTATCAGGCCCAGGACCATAAGTCATTGTACTAGAAATAAGTAGCAGTAAAAAACATCAGCATTATTTAACACTGTAGAGCTCTTTCTCCCGAGAAAATACAGTTGCTACATACAGGGATGAAACACAGTTTATGGATTTGGGACGTACTTGTGTCATGGCAAACAGAACCTGGGCTACCAAGTATATATGGAAGATGTTAGTGAGCCAACTTAATGGGAGCTTCCTGTCATTTTCTTAGCCTGCTGTGTTGAGTCCAGCCTCTATCTATGGATTGTACTTCTCTCGAGTCCCTGAAGAACACTTCTGAATGTGGAAGCTCGGTGGGAAACAGGGCATCAATTCTTATCGATCCTCCATCTACACCTTCACCTTGTCAAGAAGAAAGCATCCCTTGCTAGCAGTACCTCTGGGTATTTTTCAGTGCTGGTTTTGCACCGGAGAGCACAAACAGAGCAGAAAATGCCATCCATCTTTCCTAGTACAAAACAAGGACAAAATGTTTTCCAGTTTACTTATGTGAACAGCACAGCACCTTGGTAATTAACAGTTTAGGGATTTCTCATTCTGCCAAGTTTAATGAATATTAGTGATGTTGAGGAATACTGCTGTGAATAGCCAAACACTGCTGTAGTTGTTTATCAGCGAAAATTTTCAATCTAGGTCAGGTACAGTGCAGTTTATCAAGCAGTACCAGGTAAAACACAAGTCTTGCTTAGAAAACAAAAGGAACACAGGGGAAAGCTATTATACATTGTATTAACTTAAAGAATTTGATCTTTAGACATCACTTAATGTCTTTGTGAGGCATTCTGTAACATTTTAGTACAGTTAATGCCACAGCATTTGATCGGTTTGCGTAGTGACAATCATATGTTAACACAGCAAACAGTTTTGCCCTGTAATGTTTTCTCCTAAGATTTTCTCCTAAATCTATGTTCACATCGGTACCTTCTTTAAAGTCTGTAGACAGGAAAGTGACAGCAACACAGTGGATTACCTCAAGTGAAACCCAGTTGTTACATGGATTCAAGCCTTTTCCCAGGTCCTGGCATTTTGCATTTTTGTCTACACCAAGCTACCAATCACAAATAAAAAGCAGTCCTGAGCCACCCCTGACAATATGATGAGATGTTTAGAAAAATCACGAGATTTTTAAGTAACTATTTATGTCCTTGGGGTTTGGCAGGGGAAAAGACCCTAGCATGCAGATTTGCGAGTCCTCCCCACCGAAGAGCAAGCAGTATCTGTTCTTTTTTAGTTTCCAGAAAGATGTTTATTATAAATCTGGGATTAAGGCCAGGTGTGGTCACAAACAAATTTGGGAAGGTGAAGTAATTGTTATTTGCTGAAAGTAATTGCTTCTTGTTATGATTACCATAGCAATTAATGTAATTCTCTATAATACTCTTGGGAATAATAAAGTTACTGGAGAAGAATAGCAAAAAAATATCTGTCTGCTCTAAAAACCAGATTAGTACCAAACCTGGTTTGTTATATGGACAGCAGGAGAGCTGCATTGTCCTTAGCACTTCACTTTCTTGCTTTTAAATGCTTGGTTTAGCCAAAGTTATGCGAAACAATTAGGTTGTTGTCACTTAGCAACCATGACTGGGTTCAGAAGCAAAGCACGCTGGAACCTCTACAGCCTACCTAGGATCATTCACTTCTGTTTAGAAATGAGGAGACAATCAAAGTACCTTTTAGAAGTGTTCACATCCCATTTTTCAAGCTACTAGAGCTTTTTTTCCCCCTGATTTCCCACCTTCCTATCATCTATACAGATGAGTTTTTGAAATGTTTTGTGATGGTTAAGGACACAGGTAAGCACCTAAGAGTGCCTCAAGGCATCTAGGTACTTATGCCACCAAAGTCAACTGCAGCACAACACCTACATACTGCAGATGTCCCAGTGGACCTCTCCTGTATGTTCACATGTATCATTTAGGTGCTTTTGAGTTTCAAATAGGTACTTAGGATATCCTTGGGTGAATGAGAAGTTCTGAATGAAAAGATTATTACTGTAATTCTACATTTTCTGTAAATTATGGGACCATGGTACTTCAAAAATGATAGATGCATCAAACATTGCTGATGAAAATATTATTCCTTTGTATAAAAGTACTTCAAGTAACTCCTTTTTCCCTCTCCCAAAAAAATCCTAAGCCACTGGATTTCTACACCATGCCCCCACCACCCCCAGTTCTTCCTCTGTCTACTCTTGTAACACGCTGGAAGGGATGGGGAAAGGAGTATGGGAAAGGGACTATGTAGCACCAAGCACAACAGAGCAGGCATTCTGACCCAGCCCTTGATGCATACCCACAGTGCAAATAATTAAATATTTGCTAAGAGTTATTTGAGAAATAAATCATAGAAGAAAGAAAAGTGACTAATTTAGAAGGATCACAATACTCCGTTAAGACTCAAGGCCTAATGCTAATATTGTTTAGAGCCATTCACACCATGGGTTCTGAAAGAACCAAGGCCAACTTACACTGCTGCATACAAGGGCAGCATCAGGCCCCTTCTGCTTACAGCTGTAACCTGACAAAAGCACTCTTGAATCACAGATGCAGAGCAAGAGGCTCAGGGCCATGCAGCATCATCCAAGAGTGAGTCAAGTGTGTATTTTCCTAGGAGTTTAAACACACACTTGAAAAAGGTCTGACATATTACAGGAGCTCCCAAAGGAAGCAGAAGCCCAGTGTAGCAGGTCTCAGAGCACTAATGGGTGAGGAGGCTTTTGTTCTCATATTCGAGCATCCAGCTAAACCGTTCAGTTCTGGAAGACTGAACAGATGTAGCTGAAAATACCAATAGTGAAGTATTTCTATTACTTTTTGCTGCTGAAGAATGCAGTGGAAAATGGAGGAAATTAATTTGGCTTGGGCATGTGATGCTTGCCTGGTAGTCCTTAAGTATTTTTGTTCAGCCCCAGTATACAGAAAAGAAAAATGTCTGAATATATTCAGTGAGGGTCCACTTCTCCACTTTGTCACACTCGGCTGCAAACCCGTGACCGGCTGGAGCCTGCTGCTGCTGCCCGGGGAAGAGAAGCTCTCTCTTGCTGTGCCACCTTGCCTAATATCTGGCATTAGTGACCTGCTTATTGATCATTCCCCAGAGGGTCAGCTTTACAAACATCATCCGCCAGGGACACAGGTATGCAGCAGAAAGGGAGTCAACAGATACAAAGTGGAATCTGCAGCTATGGGGCCTTGGTAGCTGACGAGTGATTGCCTCCCCTCAAAGCAGTAAGCAGAAGCGACCCACAGGAAAAGCCAGATTCCTTCCGTTGTGATAGCAATGTCACAAAAGTCTGTATTTACCTGAATCCCTCACTGCACCATCTTTAACCCTCTGTCCACTCAAGTTCCTGTTTACATGCCAGCTACGTGCATCTTGTGTGTATTTTAATTCTTTACTACCCATCCGCAGCTATTGTACCAAGCTGCCCTGTACTGCCAGGGATCCTTCTCCACACTGAGAGGCCTGTGCGCTTCCTTTAGCTATGAAGCTCAGCATCTCCTTATGAAGCTAAGGATTTTGAAGTGTGGAAGAGGGCACAGAATCAATATAGATAGCAGAAGTCTAAGAAATGCTTACAATCCTGTCTAATGGCACTCTTAGGCTTTAGAATATGACGTTCAGAGCTCCTGGGAACTGCAGTCACAGCAGAAACAGTGAGGTGAAAAGTTATCACTTCAGTGTAAATAAGCAATATCCTGTAAAACTGCTAACACTGAGAGCTAGTGGCTACTTAGGGTTTCAAGATTTCTATGTCTAAAGTTCTTGTGTTTTGAAAATGAAATTAGTACAAGATCCAACAACATTCTCAGTATATTAGACACGTATTAATTATGTCCTATAGAGAAAAAAGATGACATTTAAACTGTTTCTAATAATATAATTGCACCATGAAACCACTATATTTCCTTATGCTAAACTAAGAAACAATGATTGTGATAGTTTGGCTTTATTAATAAATACTATTCTTTTTAAACATATGCCCCTCATTAACATAAAATAATGGATAAGCACTGATCTAATCCTCAGGCTCAATTTATGCCTAACAATATGTTAAGTCTGCTCCTTAACTGCCAGAGAAATGTGTGCTCCTGGGTGTTTTCTTCCAGTTCCTTTCTTAAGCATGTGCAGTATTCCTGCCTCCTAATAACCTGTTCTATAAAAGGCTGCTATGTGTCTTTGATACTGTGGGATCATATTCTAGTCATTAGACCGAAAGCTTATGTGTTACCCAAATATTTGTTAAAATATTCATATTCCAAATCAGTTTTAAGCCATACCTTAAAAAAGCTCAGAAGAGCTTAGATTCTGAAAGTTACCAGGGAGTAATCTAGCATTTTCCATTCAAACCCCAGAGTTTTAGGTACTGAACTGAACACAGTGTTCCTGAAAGAGAAGGACAAATTGGAAAAGCGTAAATGTTAGGGGAGGGATAAGCCAGAAGCCAAAACTTTCCCCTGAATCATCTTATGCTGTGAGACTTGAAATCTGCACAAACACTGTTCCCTCCTGAGGCAGAAACAAGGAAGAATTTGAAATCTGTAAGGCTGAAAATAACTTTCCCAAAAATACTTCTCTCGCATTTCTGTTGCCATATTAGGCACTAGAAAACGTACAGAAGTGTGTGAACGTTTGGATGTGAACACTTGACAATGTGTCATGCTGTCGTGTGATCTGCCATTAAAAGCAAGTCACAAGGGTGACCATAATGCAGACAGTGCTGAGTACGATAGTGTGAGCTTTGGCAGTTGCCAAAGGATAACATGAAAGCAACCTGAGCTGAATTCTTTTGCTACAGCAGCACATCTGCATGCCCTCTGGATCAATAAGCCCTGGGTGGAGAACCTTTTAGTCTCACCTGGTCCTTCTTTTCTTCTTTCTTTATGAGCTTTTCAAATAGCACAGGAAAACAGATGGTGTACCCCTGGCATTGTGCCTCACAACTTTGTCCCAAATGAGCCTGAACCACAGAATTTTTTGCAGATTATGATAAAGGTGGACATTGCTGTCTATTTCTCAGTGTCCTTGACAGGACATATCAACACGATTTTACAGAGTTTATCTCTGGTGTAAATGACCAGACAGACCAATGCCTTCCATGGGCTTTCTGTTATCTGATATATGCTGTGGAAAGAGT
>NW_009260594.1:730919-759836 GCF_000687185.1 Egretta garzetta | reverse complement strand
AGTGCTTTACTACTGTGCATGCTTGTTGCTCTGCTATTTCCCTTTTCCTGTATGTTACTGTGTGGGATTTGCAGTGGATGCTGACCACCATTCAGACACAGCCCAATGATCCACCATTGAATTCCTTCTATGGGTGTTTGAATTCCCCAAGCGTAACTTCCAGATTTAATTTAGTCTCATTATATCACTGAAACAGAATTCTTCACTTTCATTATTCTCTGTTCTGCGATATTTTATGCTTCCTCATGCTATTCCAAAAAGACATGCAAGCAGCTGCACAAAGCATGTTTTGTGATGGTTTTATTTTTGGCTGGCTCATAATTAATAGTTACCTGGTGAGTTAAAGTATTATTCCACATCCCCTGTCTAACACTACAGAGTGACTGCTTGGTGCAATCACTTTACCACTTCTTTTGTTTTTATTATTTACAATATTGTGGTTTTCTCAGTAAGTTAGAAAATTACTGAAGTGTTACTGCTACCACTAAAGACTCTTCAGCTCCTCATACCACTTCCTGTTGCCAAGCTGATAAATAAGAAACATCGCCTGTTGATAACCTGCAAGGAACATTATTTTCCTCAAGTGGAACAAGCTTTCCAGTTGTGACGTATTGGACGGATCTTCACTCCAACTGCCACCCATTAATTTGCTAATCAGTAGCAAAGTGAAGAGTCAGAGCCAAAAGCACAAACCCAAAAACTCGTCAAAACTTGAAGGAAATAACTTGCATGTTACTCACCAGTAAGGCTGGCACAGATTACCTGAAACTTTACGATCTTTTTGGTTTTTCTCCACAGGGCAAGTGGCATTTATGTGAGAGGTATTTTCCATACTGACTGGGTGCTTTAAATCCATACACAGAAAAAAGAATAATAAGAGACAACAGTGAATCATCACTCATGAATGAAAAGTGGAGTCAGAGAGGAAGAGGGTATAAGAATTAGATTTCCCCTGCAGTCCCAGAATGCCAGCCCCTTCCTCTTCTACCTCCCTTTCACCTCCCTCCCCCCTGCCCAGGCCAAATTGCGGTCAATAATTAACCCAAACTTTCATTCTGCTTTCCCACGAGTGACTTAGACTCCCCCCGCCCCTGCCCCCCAAAATGATCTGATCGCTCCATCTTCAAAACATGCAGTTAATACACCTGATAATAGTCCATGATCATCTGCTACGCACAGCATGCCAGCATTGTCCCACTCTATAGGCCCTTGCTGGCTGAATGCATTCCCGAATATCTGCCTTCTTCCAGGCTCCAAGGTCTGCCAAGGCAGCATGTGTATATGAGCTGGCCAGACACTAGGTCATGCCAGTAAGACTCCTGGTCACTTGAAAGTTTATAGCTACTTATTATCCTTATAGTCTCATCCTTTCTACTTACTGCCTTAACATTGGAGATACGGCTGTGGTGCAGGTTTGGGATTCATAGCCACGTTTTAGAGGGAAAGGCTTCTGTATCTGAAGTGGTAGTTTAACTCCTCAAGGTAGAAGGTTAAGCTTTGAGAAAGGATTGGGTTTACAGTGAGAATTCCTTCCAGTCCCAGGTTTTCTGCTATTGAAAGGGACAGACATGCTTTTGGTCTGCGTTATGAGCAGTTACTCTGCTTCAGATAAAGTAAATTACATGTTAGACAATTAAATATGGTGGGGATTTTTAGGAATGAAGCTTTCACATTCTCAGATTGAACTCTCAGATTTCTTACCACAAAAGAAATGAGGTGACAAATGCAATTTGTGCATACCATTTTTGTCTCTAACACAAAACGAACATCCCTAATGTGTTGGCTTAGGTGCATTTACCCCCACATTCTCTCAGCATGAACACATCTTAGATACAGGCAATGCTATGCAGGAGGTAGCATGCTACTTCTTGCCAACTGCTCTTTAGATCTCCATCCTGGAAAGGGCTGAGTGCTCTCAAGTCTCCATCTAGTCAATGAGAAGTGAAGTTACTTGACACATTAGAGACCATATCATACAAACTCTGTCTGCTATAAAATTACACCCCGAGTGAATTCTGGCATTTTTCCTCCATGTAACCAAAATGAGAAAATATTGCCAGGACATGATTGAAATTCAAGAGCTTCCAGAAAGGAGTTTGGATGGGTGTTATCCTGCCAGGGGCTGAGTTCACAGCCTGGCTCTTGTGGGATAAGAAGCTGGTACTCCCAGCAGTGGTTACATATATTCTCTCAGTTCTAGTGCAAACCCTTTCCATCTGTGCCCCTCGCAGACTCACTTACACTGTTGTCATCAATATGGCCATGGTGTGCGGTTGTCAGACTCTGAGACTTGGAACGGTGGACAGGTGGACTGGGCTGAATTTTTCATGATGCTGATATCAAACAAGTGTCACACTCCTCCCACATTCTGCAGTGCTATTACAGCTTTTGAAGAAGAGGTCAGTAGAAATTCAGAGGACTGTAGGTTTCTTTCTCATTTTGCTTCTTTCTTCCTAGCCAATCGCACTGGAGGACTGGGATCACCCATGATAAACCCCAAAGCCTATCACAGGGAGACAATGCGCTTGCTGGGACCTTCTCCACCTTGCAGAGTTACTTTTTAGCATAGAGGATTCTCTTTTCAAGCGCACCTCTCTCCTGGGACCCAACAGCTTCAGATGAGGCAGCCAGTTCTGCTCTGCTGGTTTGCTGGGAAGAGCGAGGGATGTGACAGGGAAGAGAAGGAAAGTGCTGTCTGCCTTCAGCCCTGTTCCTGCTGGAGCGGAGGTGCCATACAGGGTACTATTACAGCCCTGGAGAGAGAAGAGGAAAGAATGAAAGCCAAGGCACAGCAAGACTGAGACAAACCACATCAACAACCCCAAATGGAGCATGAGATTAGTATCATGATATGGATATAACATGATAGCATACATATATAGCTTTAAAATCACAGTCCTACCACAGTATTGTTGTACCAGCTTTACCACCACCTTGTGCTCAGGCTCAGTATGTTCATCCTCAGGTGCAGAGGTAAGGCTCTGTAGGACACATGTGCCACTTTACCCAGCTCTTCAAAAGATTTAACCAGACCTCATGAACTTTGCTTTCCCAACTCCTGCCTTCCCATGGCCATGGAGAAAATAAAAAATAGGAAATATTAGCAAATTACAGGACCTAATAATGCCCTTTAGAAGAATCATATTACTCAGGGGTGATCTGTACAAGTAGTCATTACAGCCAATAACTTTAGTAATTGATTTCCCAACTGTGGCTCAAACTGTTATTACTTTAAAAAAACAATATATTGCATGAATACCACATGTATTTTTTTGGAATTACTTAATGTCTCCTATTAATTGTGGAGAGATTCTGAATTCATTGTCTTCACCATAAATAAAGCTATTTATTTCACTGGAAATATCCAGCTTCCCATTCAATATGAAGCACTCAGATACAACCTCATGTGACACTAAAGTCACTGCACCTTGTCTCTCAGCATCATTAGAATAAGGAATAAAGTACTTACCTCTGCTTAAAAATGCAAAGAAAAATGATTCAGCTGCAATATTGTCTCTGTAAAATGATTTTGGGGTGACTGACATTTTTTAAGAAGAGCAAAATGCAAAACTATTGCATTGAAAAAATAGCAATTTTCTCTACCTTTTTTTAAATCCAAGTGCATGAATTCTGATTCTTCCTTTCCCTCCCCTCACTTCTTTGCACCTAAAAAAATCTCTTCAGCAAAACCAGTAAGAGACTGAATGGTGCAATCAGTCTATAAAGCTCAGATGGGTGAAAAATCAAATCCTGAAACTTTGCAAACAAGTTGCTCTGAATCAATTTTCCCACAGCTGAACCTATGCTCTTGTCTGTTCTCATTTCCCACAGGTATTTACAGCATTGGCAATTTGAAGTATTTCATAAATAACTTGCTGGTATTCAGCACGTTGCTTTATTTCCTCTCCTACAATTGAGTTGTGCTGGTTTGACATTTTGATTCAGCATCATAAAAAGAGCAGACTCAATTTACTGAAATTTCTGAGGTTGATGTGCGTAGGAAAAAATACTGATTCCATTTTGCAGCGCATTCATTAAGGGAAATGTACTTACCTTACATTTGTTTGCAGAACCAAGTAGTCATTCATCAGGAACAACAGGAACATCTCACTTTCCTCCCCAGAGTAAGTCACAACATCGGGCAGGGATGGTTCTAACCTGAGGCCTGGTTTCCACAAGGTTTTTCTGGTTTCCCAGATGGAGTCCAGTCCCAGGGCTATTTGAAAGCCATATGCAGAGCCATTTTGGTACTCTCTTGACCCTACATGAACATCTGAAAGGTTTCCATCTGCTACAAACTGTGTGAAAGAAGAGGGAGGACATAGAGGCAGTGATAATGGCAAAGGACCACGTCATTGCAAGGTGTTATCTGTGGAATCCAGATTATTATAGTAAACACGAGAACTGACAACATATAATGTTCATCAGCCAGCTGCCTGCTCTCCCCCGCCGCTTCCCTCTAAATCTGAGGGCAAACCCTGGATCTTGCTTCTGCACACCCGTTTGGAATTGATACAGATTTTGTCTGAATGAGGGCTCAGGTGGCTCAGGATGCTGTCCCATGCACACCTCCAAGCCCCCATGTAGAAGTCCCTCCACAAGCCAACAAAAGCCTGAAAAACCCATTTTCTCCCAAAACCTCTAGGTGACACTGCTTGACCCAGCTGGTGTAATGCTCAGCACTGTCGATGGAGCAGAGAAAAAAATCACGGTCCTTAACACCCTTTGCCACCACTTTCTTTTTAACAAGGGGGAAAGGGAAGCTGTGGTTTCATAAGATAGTCTTCAGCTAGAGTACCCTGAAACATCAGCTGCAAAAAGGTGCTTATACACATCTCTTTGTACCTGCACTGTTCCCAATAATCAATGTCAACACTTTGTGTTGCTGTTGCCATCAAGATGTACTCTTCTGTATATAAAACAAGGATCTTCAACAGTTCTTCTAAAGGATGCAAATTGGAAAAAGCACAGGAATAATGGAGAGGACTAAAAAGATGGTTTTAAGTAGCAAGTGTATAACATACCTAAGATCTAAATTTTAGTATATTGGTCAGAGACTTCTGGATTCAGAAATACCCAGATAGATTCTTCCCATACAAAGGCATTTTATACCAATGTGCTATATAGATACACACATCTATATATAAAAATCAATTATCTCTACTTGTAGACCACACTCTCTCATGGTCACTAAGGAACAACAGAATGACAGAAAAGGGAAGCTAAATGCAATAATCCTGTTGACCACTAGAAACCAGCACCCCGTTTCCAAAGATCTACTCCAGACATAAATGGTGGTTGGGACCTCGGACAGATTCTGGTGGTGGTGGTGGTTGTGCAGATCAGGTTTTCAATTTTTTCAATTTCTCAGTGTAGCAGAGATCTCTTTTTTGAACCAGAAGCAGCTTCATATGGCTGGGAGCTGACTTCCCAAAAACTTGTCCATTGCAGAATTCTCGCCTCCACTGCTTTTAATGCAATGGATCTTTATCCAACTATTTCATACCTGTTAAAATATGATGTCTATTTCTATTTTTTCTTAACTTTCTAAACTTCTAAACAAATGGCTAAGAACAAGTAGATCTTCCACAGACACCTACTAATTGACCACTCCTCTGACCTTATAGCTGTAATCACTTCTAAATCTATTTGATAAAATTTTTAATTCCTTACCTCAAATTCAGAGAGACAGGATTTCTGTGAGCTTCAGGCTAACAGATGAAAACTTGAAAGCTTTTCACTTGGATTCCTAGGAAATAGCTGAATCTTTATGCTTTTCCTGCCTCATGTTTTCCAAAACTTGAAGGGTGGAACAATCTTGAGGATCTCTAGCATTTGTCATGTTAGGAAAACAATGAAAACAGACATTATTTTCATTCAGTAAAACTGTGACTTTTCTTTGGTCTTTCTTCCATAATTCAGAAATTGCAAAGGCTAAAGCTTCCAGGAATTATACTTAAATAAGGTGATTAATTATGAAAGTCATTAAGTACTTAGTTGATATTGTGGAAGCATTGATTTGGTATTTCCTACTTAGACCCAAAGTCAGATTAAAGATTAGAAGTGAATAGCGACTTACTCATATTGAAATATCTAGAGAACGATCGGGATGAGAAGGGTAGATCATTTTGGAGTGAGCTGCCACTTCTGACAGCGTGACTCCGAAGAAAGATGCAGCCAGTCCCAGAACTACCAGTGAGACCCAGCCAGCCTGGTCCCAATGAAATCAATCAGGGGCTGCTTGTGCTACTCTGCTGGGATCTATAAATGTACAGACGAAGCACACTTTCTATATTGCGCAGTCTGTGAAGCCTATTGCATACGATTACACAGTTCTCCCATTTTTGTTTTGCCCTTATGATTAGAAAAATTCCTCAGCTTTGAAATACAATAAAAAAATGCTCATAGCAACTCCTGTGAGTTTTATTAGCTTCTGTACAGCTGAGGGTAGCAGAACAGGCCTGAGTTTGCTTTACAATGGTCATTTAAACAATGTAAGCTTAAAATGTTCCCAGGACAAAAATTAGGGCTATGTCTAACAAGTACATTAAGCCTTATTATGTCTATTAAGCACAGGGAGCCACCCTTGTTGCCACTGCACATTATGTTTGAAAGCTGTTATGGGCAGCATACTGAATCCCCTAATCAAACCAGCGTGGGTGGTACTTTTTTTGTGACATTTAGAAACCCTCAATTACAAAATAACCAGCTAAAAGGGAAAAGAAATGGATTTTCCTTAACCAGAAAACATAAACAGGCACTGGATGTGGGGAAAGAACTGGAAACATTTTTTTGCATTCTGATTTTACTTTTCTTCTGTTACTTTGATATCTTAAGATACTCAAAGTTAATAAAAACCCCAATATCTGAGGGAAATATAACCTCGTCACTTGAGGACTCAAACATTTAGAAATTGCCCAAGAGACAAAAATCAATCATATTTTTATCTGCAACATTCAAAATAGAAAAGAATATACTATCTTTTATTACTTTATTTTAAAATATCTTTTATTACTTCAAAATTTAAAAATTAGAAAAGTGCTGGTTCAAGTTTGTATGAAGTTGAAATAACTTAAATCCTCTTTTTTTTCATGTTCTGTAAGCCTTTTCTCAGTGGTTTAAAATTAAGCACACATTTCCACAATGTGTATCTCAGGGCTGGGATTCTCAAAGGAAACCAGATGGCAAAAATCATAAATCTTTTTCCCTTCTGCTCTCTGACAGTCCCAATCAAGAAAGTTATGAGGCTGGAAGAACAAGTTTATGTTCTATTGTTATAAAAATATTTTCTTCATGCATCCAATGTGGTTTTAATATTCTAGAAGTCTACAGCAGCAAATGCTAGTTTAGTGAGATAGTATATGCAAACAGTGATAGAAAGAACATATACCACATTCTCTATTTCTTTTGGAGGCACTATTGTATTATTTCACACATGTAATGTGACTTAAGAGTAGCTCAGACTGGAAACACTTTGGGGTTTTTGATGCATAATACCAGATAGCTGTAAGGAAGTTTAAATTTCAAGCACTATCATGCACAAAGATGTCACTCCCAAACAGCAGACAAGGATCTGGTCTTGAAAAGTTGAAGTATAACCAGAGACAAAACTGACACAGTAGGTAAATATTTTAGGGTTCATCTGCAAATGAAAGACATCATCTGTCTACTGCCTTCACATAAACAGCATGGTTAAATATTTTAGAAATACTTTTGATCACTGATCTTGAATAACCCTCACAAGGTAAAAATATCATTATCATTAAAGATCATGATTTGGAGCCTGAACGCTTGAAAGCTCAAATATGACAGTTCAGGACTATGTTGGTTGTTCCTAAGACTTCTGGGGAAAGACAATATGTGATTAGAGATCTCTGATTACCTGAAGGAAGTTCAACACTTTAGTGCTCCAACCTGGAACACTACTGGAAAATTTTTAAAGTTTGCTTCAAAATAAACATTCCAACATATTTTGATGTAGAATCTGCAAAACATTTGTGAATGTTTATTTCAATTCATTTCAGCATTTACTGTTTTCTATGAAAACGGCTACTGAAATCAAAACTTGCTTACTAAAATTAACTTTTTACTAACTTTGCTTTTGTGTTGGAAAATTCACCCATCAAAGTAATTTTAAGATCCGTGAGAATCTTCTGAGGAAGCAAAGGTGGGGGAAAATAATAAATTAAGAAAAATACAACACAAATGCCAGGTTTTATTGAAGTACTGCATTCACATATGTTTGTGCACCCAACAATCACATTTGGCTAAAGACAACCATATTCATGACATGAAGACACCGCATTAAGATGACACACAGGGAAAGCTTAAAATAAAGCTTAGTCAACATGGTGTGCCAAACTCTGCTCTGCTTGACAACTGTGTTATCTCATTGGAATTGCACAGGGTAAAGACAACAATTTGCATGAAAATGACTAGCAGCAGTAGCTGGTATGCGCAAATGAAAATATACTACTTCTCAGTACAGTAACCATACACAAATACATAATCCTGGCACAGCTTCAGATTGGCCTCTGGTTATTGACAGTGGTTGTAATAGCCGGGAAACACCTCTGGAAGAGTGAGTCAGGTTCTTGTGGCTGACAGTCACAGTTCATCCTTGTGGCACAGCAAATCTCCTGAAGCCACTGGGCTTTGTCAACAGCTTGTTTCGGTGGGGGCCTTGTGAAGGATGCAGCTCTGTATCTGCAAAACACCAATCACAGTTAAGAATTAGACTGAACAGGGGAAGATTTTTTCCCTCTGCTGCACAGCAGAGTTGATAAGGAGATCCTAGAAATAACCCCAGAATAAACCACACAGCTCAACCCATTTCACTGGGATTACTTCCTTCTAAGCATCTCATTATATTCCTAACCTTTATCATGTGAAGAATTACACCTCTGAAGGGCATCACTACATCTATGAAACAATAAGTGCCTCCTCTAGGGATGTATGTGGTTGGGTAGATCTGCTGTTGCTCCTCTGCTGTGCAAGTGAGGATTTCGTCTTGCATGTGATAAAGGCTCAAGGCACAATGGTGCTAAAACAAAACAAAAAAGGCTTAACAGATAAAGACAGATCCAGAGTCACTCATCTAACATTTCTATGCAGTGCCTCTTAGAAAATGCACCACTAATATCTACATGAAACTGTGCATTTCATTTATTTTTATGATAGACATACTCACCATGTATGCCTTTAATCCTGAGGGATACCAAAATATATTCCAAACTGCACTTGAAGAATTTCTATACAAAGAAATTACTCTACTGCTCATTAAAACGGGATTGTTTCTGAGGTGAAGCACAACAGCTGTTGGTACAGCTGGGTTTAGAAGCAGATGTTTGTCTGGGTATACAAAAAACAATGGACATGCACTGAAGTCTGGCCAGAAAATGTCAGCTAATTCAGCTACTGACAGAAGCTCTGAAGTGTGACATCTTGGATTTCAAGGCAGATGGCAACTAGCAGCAAACAGCCTCCTAACCAGCCAAGAACATCACTTGGTTCATTGAGAGGAATGATGCTTATCAGCAATACTTTTTCTAGATTCTAGATTTTCTTCTGCTTAAGGCTCTGAGGATGGTTATACATTCCTGACCAACTTAAATCAAAACATACAAGACATACAGATAAACAGATTTCCACCCTCCCCCACTATTGCCATCTGGTCGACAGCAAGCTCAGTATGAGTCAGCAGTGTGCCCTGGCAGCCAAGAGAGCAAACCCCATCCTGGGGTGCATTAAACACAGCATAACCAGTCAGACAAAAGAGGTGATTATCCCGCTGTATTTAGCCTTGGTGCAGCCTCACCTTGAGTACTGTGCGCAGTGCTGGGCCCCACAATTTAAGAAGGATGTTAAGGTACTCGAATGCATCCAGAGGAGGGCAACAAAGCTGGTGAAAGGGCTGGAAGGAATGTCCTATGACGAGCAGCTAAGGACTTTGGGCTTGCCTAGTTTGGAGAAAAGGAGGCTGAGGGGCAACCTCATTGCTCTCCACAGTAGCTTCCTGAGGAGGGGACATGGGGCGGGAGGTGCTGATCTCTTCTCCCTGGTATCCAGTGATAGGACACGTGGGACTGGCTCAAAGTTGTGCCAGGGGAGGTTTAGACTGGATGTTAGGAAGCATTTTTTTACCAAGAGGGTAGTCAAACACTGGAACAGGCTTCCTAGAGAGGTGGTCGATGCCCCAAGCCTGTCAGTGTTTAAAAGGCATTTGGACAATGCCTTTAGTAATTTGCTTTAACTTTTGGTCAGCCCTGAACCTGCTTGGTCAGGCAGTTGGACTAGATGATCGTTCTAGGTCCCTTCCAGCTGAAATATTCTATTGTATCTCCACATAGAGCATCTCTGATTAAATACCAAATCAGAAGGGAGCTCAAATGTTCCTATTATGGCCATCACTTTTTCTCCAGACTAGGGGGCAAACCCACACGCAGCCTGACACAACATCCAAGACTGTCTTCTCTCAGAGCTGCTTGACAGACATTTCCTTCCCAGACCTGGACACAGTCTAGCAAAAGCCAGGGGGTTCTGGTGTGGCCTAAGGGATGCCTGGGACTAAGACACAGTCGCACACATACTAAGGCTGTAGAGATCCTTCACCTATCTCACTTTGGACAAGTGTAAGTCTAACCTGTTCAAGACACCCTTGGAAGAAAGTCCCACAAGTTGACTCATTGGCTGGTCTAGTACTACTTCTACCCTTATAGTTAGAAGATTTTCTATTACTAAATCTGGATCTGCTTCAATGTGAAATTCAGTGTATTACTTACCCTGACTGCCACAGACATGGAAAATAATCACTGTCCTCCATTTTACATAACTGAACACTGTCACTCATCTTTTCTTTTCTAGATTTAAGCCAGCTTAAGCCTGTCCTGCTGTTTCAAAACCTTTGTAATTTTCTGTTTTCTCTCTTCTCCAGTATGTCAACACCTAAGAGCATTACTGTAAGGGAGACACTGCCAGTGCTAACTGGAGCAAATTACTACCTTACATCCTATATACAGTTCCTGACTTTAGTATGTCAGACTAAAAGAAGAGCCCAGAACTTCAATACTCTGTTTATGGCATACTGTAAATCCCCAGATATTTTTTCCTCACATTACTTAGTCAATTATTCTCCCTTAGGTATATTTGAGGATTTGATTTCTCTTTTTAAGCACAGTACTTTGCTTTTATCTTTATTGTATTTCACCTTTTTGATTTCAGACCATTTCTCCAGGGCTCTGAGATAATTCTGAAAGGTAGTTTTATCTCCCAGAGTCTTGCAACCTTTCCCAGGCTGGTGTCATCCATAAATTTTACATATATGCTCTTTACTCTTTCAGCCAAGCTCTTACTACTCAACTGAAATAGAGTACTGAGACATCCTTCCCTTCAAAAATGTGTTTGAGAATGAGCCACTGAAAACTTCTGTTTGACCGCATTTTCATAAAGACCTGTAAGTCATAGCCACTTGTTCCTACTTATCTGACAGGCAAAATTACCTTGACAAAGAGAGAAATTAGACTAATTTGTCCTGATTTTTCTTTGTGAAATCTCTGTCAGATTTTTCTTGTGCGTAACTCAATTGTTTAATAATTTGATATATTACCACTCCAAGCTAGAAGTGATGCTTCCAGCTACCTAGTTCCCCTCCTTTCTCTTTTTAAAGCCAAGAGCTGTGTTTGTCCTTTTGCCAGGAAAGAGCATGCAAACAAGCTTGAATTGTATGCTGAACTACATCAGTTGCAAGGGTGTAGGGAGTCCTGTTCCTAGTTAAAGCTCAGTGAATTTGGCAAAGGAAGTATGCTTGCTAAATCAAATCTAATTGCGACATGTAGCTTTCTCACAGCAGCGGAAGGTTTGCAGCCACCGATGGACTCTCTGTCTTATCACTGCACTGTGAAGTGGCTCCCTGTAACAGGTGAGGGCATGAAATCTACAACAAGCAGACAACATGAAAAGCAGAGGACAAAAAACAGAGACCTGGAATTTCTACCAACACTTAACTGGATTATCTGTTGAAGTTCAGAAAAGATCTTTGCCTGCCTTTTCATTTTCACAGAAAGTTTCCAGCTGCTCCATTCTGGATCTGGAAGCAAAAAGGCTCACAGGCTAAGAGCATAGTTTTCCTGGTTTTAGACCAAAAAGAGATCTCAAGTATTTTGAGTCTTCACGATAACACCAGCCTCATTTTGCCAACAAAAAAAGAATTGGATAACTAATCCACACAAAAAGCTTCTAAATATTTTGGTCTTTATACGACATGCACACTCAAACGCTACAAAAAAGCTCTTTGCAGCTGGCCTTTCAATTCTCTCCCTCTCTTTCTCTCTTCCTGTAAGCAACAGTGGTTAGCAGGCTACACTGCAGGGCACTCCACAAACATTAGTCTCTATAACACAGTGGAAGGCAGGCAAACTGAAGCACGAAGAAATGAGAGGCTCATGGCCTTCAGAAAGCAGTGCCTCATTCACAGTCCTGAACTGAGGTCTCATCTCAGTACTTAGCGCCTGCCTCAGATATTTTGGGATTTTCTCACTACAGACGGCTTTCTGATGAAGGATCCTTTTTAGTCTTCCCATGGCATTTTTCTCCCACAAGCCACTTCATTTGCAACAGCAGAAAAAAAAAATGTGTGGAGGTTGTTAGGAGTTTCTAAATTAGTTTTGTTACACTTAAGTATTTTCATGAGGACAAGCAGCCCAAACCAACCTGTTATGCTGGTAATAAAGAACCCTGAGAAACATGCATTTGCACTTATGATGCACAGGATGGCTTTTTTTTGCAAGGGTACAAGAGAAAATACATGAAGCAGGGAACTCTGACACATTTACTTTCCTGCTGCTTTAAGAACAACTGCTGAGCAAACAGGCCCACTTTTTCTTCTGTGACAGACATTGCTGATCTACAGCTATTCTCACATTCTGTGGCTGTTCAGCCATGATCTTTCACCCCCTGCAGAAAGTAAAAAGCATGTTTCATGCCATCTGAAGTCTTTTGCATTATTCATAAATTCCTCTTAAGTCTGAAGTACAATTCATCTGTACTGCTGTACATTTTAAATACAGTTTTGCATGGTGTGTGCCATAGGCAGTTTGATGTTTAAACATGATTTCAGCATAAAAATCAAGCCAGCATATGAAACTTCATTTTTTGCAGTTCTCTTCAGTTCTCTATAAGACTTGACTCAGCACTTGTAGGTAGCATCTCCAAGAAGCAGAATATGACTAAACTACCCACCAGGTACTTCACTGTTCTTTCCCTTTGTCACACAGGAGACTTTCTAGCAGTTCATTGCTAAAGAATTTCTTTTGAATGATAAGTTACGATGGCTGCCTCCTTAGTAAGCTCTGGTATACCCTGGACAGCAACAGGGAAAGGACAAAGACTGCATAAAGGGAGTGTAATCTTCTCTGGCACACAACCATGAAAGAATATTCATGTACAAGTAAATCAAGGAGAAGTTTCTCTGTGGAATGACCCTGTTCAAGTCTCTGCAGATACTTCCCTGTGGAAGGGCAGCATCAGGGCAACAAGTAAGTAAATCAAACAGACAGTTTGCTAGAGCTTTTCAGAAAGCTAAAAACCCACATAAAGAATAATGGCATTTTGAAAAATGCTTATCATATCTGTATCACCACATATAAAACAGAGCAGAGGGTACACAAATACAATACAGTAAGATGAAAGGAGATGTTCTCACTGTACCTATTTTTGTTACAGCATTGGTAGAATCCATCCAGTGCCATTGTTTTTTAACATATTGAACTCCCTCTAGTCTCACTGTCTGTAAAACAAAAGCATTTTTAGTAAAACTAACAGCATTATTTTTCCTTTAGTTCCAAGTAGTAATACATAGGTGTGCCCACAGCAGTAGAAAAAACACGGTCCCTGGAATCTTCCTCTACAATTTTTAGAGGATGGGATAGACCAGAGCCATTCCACTTTCCATTCCTGAGCCTATGGGAGGCTGCAATTGCTGACTTGTGTTAAAAAGGAATAAACATCAAGATGAAGAACAGTTTAATGTAGCAGCACTGTGGCATAATTAGGACTTACAGCAGCAAATCAGAGAGTGTCCTAAAAGAAATGGCAGAAAAATTTCCCATATTCAAGAAAACAGATCAGAAATCTCAAATTTTCACCCCTCTCCAAACATGATCAATCACTGTTGCCTTCACTGCACCTTCCACCCAGTGATCACAAAGTACTGTGTGGGGAGGCTCACAATACTTCTTTGCATGGAAGTATGACAGGAACAAATAAAGCAATTTTTAGTTAGGCATTTCACCAGTTGCCCAGAAAATCTTAAATTCTGGCATCTCCCATCTTTTGAGTGCTTGGTTTTGAAGGTTAGTAGTACTTGAATATTGTTTTTCAGAGCACAACTTCATAGGTTAAAACAAATACTCATTAAAATTTCAGCAGGTAACTGATACAGACACCTCCTTGAATCTTTAGATTCAGTGCAGACAACTTGAGTTTGCCCAAAGTAGAAACAGTCTGCAGTGGGTCACTGTCAGGAAGGGAGAAGAGAGATACTCTGCCAGTAGCATCACTGATACCTGCTGACAACAGAGAAAGCAAAGCTCTAGAAGGAAAGAGTTTTCTCACCACACTTTGAACTTAATTTCTTTGCTTTCTTACCTTATATTTATTCTTTCATTCCCTTCCTGCTTTCCTCACTCTGTTTCCAGTCCTAAATTTCTGCTATATGCTTCCCATGCTAGTCCCCATCTCCATGAACAACCAGCTCTGTTCATACTTTGAGTCCCTCCTATTTCTTTTCTCTGCCCTAAATCTCTAGTGGTTCGAACCCTGTGCAAGGCTCCCTCTTCATATCTCTCCCTGGGCACCTCACATCTGCTCTCCAGCCCACCCACAGCCCTTGTTCCACTCCCTGGCCCTCTCAGGAGTTTCTCCAACCCCTCCGGCATAGTTGCCTCCCTGCTCTGCTGCTCTCAACCCCACTAGCCCCGTCCCTCTTCCACATGCTCCCAGGCACACCCAGCTCCTTGTTCAGTTGCAGTTTCTCCTGTAAGTACTGGCTCCAAAACCTCTCTCTGTTCCATCTTCTCATCTAAGTCTCCTTACAGAGCTCATCAGTCTTCCTCCCAGGCTGAGTTTCCCTGTATTTCCCATTAGCCTCTAGTCCAACACTGTCTTTGACCTCATTTTCCACTTTCCCACTGCTTGGGCCAACACAGATAACAAGAAAAGAAAAGATAAGCATAACTGGGCAGGGTACTTCTGTCCAAGAAAATGTTTGGGGAAGGGATTAAAAAAGGTTTCCTATATCCATTAGGGATATAGAGTTGATATTTTCATTAAAAAACCTGAAACAAAGCAAATTGGGCAAAGGAATGATGTGTTTTTGAAGTGTACTGAAAGTTGCATTTTGTTTTGTTTGAATTGAAAAAATCTGCAGTTTGCTTTCCAAATATCAAAATGGGATTTGATAGTTTGGCGTTGAAAAAAATCTGTACAAAAATGCTTAAGCCAAGATCTTAGTTGAAACCAGTGAGTTATTTCAGCTGTGATTAAAAAAAGTAAAAAAACCCCATTCCTAATCAGTTATAGAGGAGCCTATCTAGATTTCATATCTATACCAGCTTACAGCATCTATGGACATCTTTGCAGTAAAAAACCTGATCCTTAATGAGATGCAAAAAACTCACTGCTATAAGAAAGTTTGGGAAATTTAAAAGCTAAGGAGTCCAATTTAAACACTTCCAAATTTAATCGCTCCTAGTGATGTAACTTTGAGCTAATGCCACCTCTTTCACTAAATTTGAATTCCCAGCTCCAAAATAGGAAAGTTCTTCATTTCCTAAAGAAAAAAAAAAAATCAGTTTGGTTTTTTTTTTAATAGTTGAGCCCATTTGGCAGACTTTTCCCATATACAAATATTTAAGGCAGATGGCTGGCAAAAAGAAAAGTAGCCTAACTGGGAAAAATTTAAGGGCAGCTGCAGAAAGACCATACAGTGGAAATTACTGATAAACCTAGAAAGCAAAGCTATCAATGCACACTCCAAAAACCAAGCACAGTGTCTCTGAGTTCAGACAGCAGCTATCTGGTTTTGGAACCAATGGAGTCAGATAATTCTGCTGAGCTAAGGAAGAGAAAGTGAGAGTTTGGTGTTTTTTCATCAAAATATCTGAATGTTTCCTATATTTGAATAGTGCCCCATGAGGAATCTTTAATTAAGGAGAGAAATAGGGACAGGAAAGTCATCTGACTATTTTTCAAACTGAGTTTTTCCTTGTTATGAAATGAAGCTATGAACTTTTGCATACTATGATGTCACTGCTTTGTAAGTACAATGAATTAATCTCTTCTATTAAAGCACTTTTTTCCCCAGCACTTATGCGTAATTTACAAGGCCACAGTTCTCTTCACACTCCAGCCCAAAGGGCCCCACTGTCTGACTCCGAATGCATTACAGAGGTCTTCCTGTGCTAAATTTTAAAGGAATATATTAGTTGCCATCACAAAATGTAATTTGCTATTCTCAGTTTGCAGTGGTATAGGACACCTCGCCCCAAAGGTCTTCCCAGACTAACGCTAGCAGAAACACAGGGGCAACTCAGAAAATGTGTTTACAATCTGTTTGGGTCACCAAGGTGAAGTGTCTCTACCTACCTTTTTATCTCTGATGGCAAAACCCATTCTAAGGGGCCAGCACTCCTCTCCTGTCAGCTGCCTGTTTGACAGAAGTGTATGTGCACCTTACCTTCTCCCGGCGCTGAGCAGCAGATACGCCTCTAGATTCCTCCTTTTCTGCCTGTTTACCACTCCTCTCCTGACAATTATGCAATTTTTACTCAGTCCTCCTCATCTTCCCTAGATGCTCCAGCATTGTTAGCTCAGCCTTAACAAAACACTTGCAATCTTGCAGCTTCCTAGTTCCCTACATTTTGAAGGGGATAAACCTTTTGCACAAAGAGAAGTTTTTTTGGTTAGAACGAGAAGAAAGCATATGACCAAATTCCCTTTAATCCTGGGGAAATTCATAATGTTGGCATTATCAGGGCTTGGATTTCTTTTTAACAAGAAGATTTCTTTTTACCTTTATTTACCAAGAAGAAACACTTGTATAGTTCTCCAGCCTTCAAATGGGAGAAACAGAAACATCTGCAATAAGTTCAATGAAAAATCCTTTCCCTCAGAAAGAGCTTACTGAGCAACTTGTATGATTAAAAAGCAATTTCGCTATGCTAAGAAAAAGTATACTCCAATGATTTGAATATTCACCTTGGTCTCAAAAAGCATGGCTCAATTTTCTGTACTACAGAATTCCTGTGTCAAGCTAGTCTTAGAGTAGTGTCTTTAGGGGTATCATAAGCAAAAGGACAAAGGTCTTCTGATTAGTGATGTCCTTTCAAAATTCCACTGGACATTAATGTCTAAACTGACATGCAAAGCATTAAAAATATGACACATCCCTGCAGTTCTGTCTCCTTGTGAGATGAGGCTAATAGCATCTCCCTACTTCAGGAAGGTAGCTGTGAGGACAGAGGAAAAACTGTGAAGCACTTGGACACTTCACTAAGGCAGACCATTAACCCACAAGGCAAATCCTAGGTGAACCTCACATTCTGAGGCAGAGTGCAAACAGTAAGAAAGCAATATAAAGAGCTGAGATTTTGTCTGTAAAAGTAGAGGATTTCATTGAAAGAGATAAATAAAGTATGTCACTGCTTTTTACTGAGAAAAACTAGATCCGATAAGAAACTAGCCTGTAAACTCCTTGAGATATGGGATCTTCTCATTTGCCTGTACACACTGTCTTGCATATACGGGATCTACTCTGCATGCTACACTATGATACTACAAACAGAAATTACTATAACTCCATGAACATTTAAGTAGTTACTCCTGGTCCCCACCAGTGACTGAGCTAATTTTTCCCGAAATTCAGTTCTCATATTAAAATGCTAATTTTTGCTAGGGCTAACAACATGCTTATCTAACTCAGGAACCCCATATGTAATGTCTGTGTTGATGTTACTGAAGACCATTTGTTCAAGACTAAATAGAGGCAAATTCCAGCTGATCTGCCTTTTGCAGAATCAGAAACTTTAACAAAGCCCGCACATCCAGTTTATTGTTAGATTTATGATGGATCTTGAAATTATTACTGTAAAAATTCAACAGTTCCACTTCTGTATTTAGGAGATCTTGGGTGAGTCCACAGAACAATGAGCAACTTTTGACTATTACATGAGGGAGGAAAGGCATACAATAATCAATTGCATGTTTAATGAAATGCAAAACTCCAATTGAGTTGATATATTATGGGTGAAATCGAATATAATAAAAAATATTGCTTTCATAAGTGAGTGCTTTCTGAATGCTCCAGGAGTACAGGTGTTGCACAACACCTCATGTGTGACACAGCCTTCATCTAAAGGCAAGATTATGCTCATTCAGAAAAAGCAGGGCTGAACTGAATTCACAGTTAAAACTCATGTTCCTCAGGCCTAAAATTTCCTGAAGCTTCTAAAAACTGTTTTAATTTTTTAAATTAATTTTTATTGCCTATATATGATTATGCTCAAATCTCAGAAGAACTGAAATAGGAGGAGAGAAGCTGCTTTTACTGTTCCCCAGGCCTGAAAGCAGCTAACCAGTCATCTCATAAGGTACTCAGACCTTGCATGATTTCCATGCAAAAGAAACCCAAGTATGACGAAGATAAGCACTCAGGCTTGTCAATGAAATCCTTCAACATTTTCAAAGATCTCTCAACCTTGGCAAAGCAACTGGCTTTCAGTTTCTGGCAACCCACCTCATCAGCAGCTAAAGCTATCAGAATTTAGGTGTGAAATAATTGTCATTCAGAGCAGCCAAAGAAGCGGAATAATAAAAGTGAAAAACACAGGATGAGAGCAATGTCAAAACAGTGTTTAAATACAAAGCAACGCAGCCTGAATAAAGCTCAAAACAACACAGGCAATGGTTAGGAAAAAGCAAAGATCTCTCAGCTTCCTGGAGTCATAACACCTGGAATCATGAGACAGGATGCCTAGGTGAATGTTGGGTCATCAGTGGAGGAGCCTGGGATCCTGTTCACCTCATGACAGGAAGAGAGGAACGATCTCTAATGCCAAAGCAGGATGTGGTTTTGCAGCAGGGTTCTAGTCTGTAGAGAAAGATGGAATCACTTGGCAGCAGCGGTGCCATAGCATGTGCCTCCTTCCCAGCTCCCCATATGCCAAACATATCTGGCACAAAAATACAGAGCATGAAGAAAACAGCACTGCTGTCCTGGCAATGAATTAAGAGCTGATGCCATAGCAAGAAAACCTGAGGGAAGAAGTTAAACAAACAGCAACATGTTCAAAAGCATAATGCCAGTTTATAAGTAGAACACAACCATCTTGTAAAAGATCACTAGGCTTTTTGTTGACCGCACCCAAGAGTTTATTTAGGCTGTTCTAGGTAGCAAGTCTTATTTCCACTCTCTCTCTCCAGGGAAGGTGTGAAGTTTTCAATTTTCAGATTAGTAGCAGTTTGCTGAATGTGTGACTTTCACTTTGGCAGCTTGCTAAGCTTACGTAGCTCCAAAGTAAGGCTTTGCATATCCTAACGGCCCTATAAACCACTGTTAGACCAAAGCCTGCATTCTCTGGACAACAAAACAAGCCATAGGAAGAAACAGTCTATGAAGTAGACTGTGTTAACTAGACACTCAGGAGGGGTCTCACAATATAGGCTATACAGTACAATAGGCTATAATTACAGTAACTCATTGGTCATTTATCACCATGCACGTATGGAAGCATTTTAAAAACAAGTAAAGAGAATTTGAGGTCAGGGGACTTTTTTCCAATAATTATTCCCCTTTTTCAACTTGTTCAACTTCCAAGGCCTAAATAAGTACAACATTCCCTTTACTTCCTATAACTTTACTGGTTGAACTACTGAAGCCACATTTAAACATTTAGGAAGTCCAAGACAAAGGGTGAAACTTATCATAGCCCATCCCACCATCAAGACTTGCAGTCAGATTTCACAAGTGTAGTGAAATGTAACAGCAGCAACAGGTTTTCTGGTTTGCCTGCAGTTTGGGCACAAAGGTATGGACTACTGGGACTGAAGCAAAGAGTCTTAGATTTCAAAGACTGGATCCTGTGTCAGGAAGAAAGAAAAAAAGAATGATCTCTCCCTGTCACAAGAAAATACACTTAAATTCTCTTTTGAGATTCTTATTCCTAGAATGAAATCACTCCAATATGCTTATGTACTCTTGACAGGAAATCCAAAGCAACTAACTCATTAAGCCTCTTCCTGATAAAGGGACTTATTTGTTGCACCCTTACTCAGTATTGCTAAGTTTTACACTCTTTTTACTACTAAATAAATAGGCTGAGCTTGTGCTAATTTTTTCTTTTGAGTTTGGTGCAGATTTCATTCAGAAAGTACAACAGCAGGATAGATTGACTGCATCTTGAGGTCTCCATCAGAAGGAAAATACACACTGTTGGATTCCTCCACATCCATTTAAAGACAGAATAAGGCTTTTCCTCTCCAGGAGATAATGTATGTCAATAATAACTGGTCTTACCTGCCATCCGTAAGCTTAAACCAGTATCCAGTTTGCTGTGTGGTTTCGTGCTGATAAACAAGTAACAGAGAACACACACAGTGATGACAAAAGCAAAGAGGACCACTGCTGCTATTGACAGGCCCACAAGTGCTCCAACACTAAGAAGAGAGAAAAACAGATAAATTAAGTGGATGAACAGCTTGGAACACACATTAAAACAATGGTCAGGTTGATGTCTGGAGGTTACTTGTACTCAAGCATGGAAGTGACTGTGTATTTTTACTGCACACAGAAGTTCAGAGCTCAATACCCAGGTTACATAAACTGGCATTATTTCACTGCCCTCAGAAGGGTCAGTGTCATTACACAGCATTTGAACACCTGGCCCTTAGTGACATTTCATGTTACCTATGCATACTGCTCCTGAGCCTGATTTAAACTGTGTTTATGAAAGTCAGAAATAACTTCATGCAGTTACTGGCATCAGTGAGATCAAAAACTTCTCCAAGGCAGTGCATATTCCCAGATAAGCATAATATCACATAAATATCACATGCACATACAAAGAGGGATTCCAGAGCTTCAGGCAGCCCATACAAACTCCTTTTTCCCAAACAACATGAATATTAGAGCTATATTTTCAGTTTGAAATGCCATTTTTATTGCAAGAAGAGCCATTAGAGCACTTTAAGCAAAGTACGCATTTGTGACAGACTTCTCACCAAGAATGACATAACCATAAAAAATGGGATAAAAAACTTGCCAGCCATGTTACTCAATTTTCTTAGCAGTCGTGCCTTTGTGTTAATGCAATAAATCTCAACTCAAGATTGGAGAAGTTCTTCCATGATCTTTGTCAGGGTAAAACAAAATCTAAAGATGAATTAATTTGCACACAGTATCAAAGGTATCAAGGGAACAGGAACAGAATATTCAGGAGGCCAAACATACAGTAGTATATGCAGATTTTATCAAGATCCTACCTCTGCAGGATAGAAGCTACCTTTTACTTCTTCCATAGACATTCAGTGAGACAGTACATGTATATACAGAAATGTCTTTAGCACTTTCCTTATTTCCAACCCTTCTTTTGAAGTCTTTTCCTAATATAAAATTCTCATGATGAAATAAAGGACTGACAGCAATACAGTATAGCTATCATTTGCTATCCTTTCCCGGGCCATTTTATGCCTTCAGTGTTCCAGTCCTCTATTTTACAGTCCAAGCCACTGACTTTTGGCGAAATTAAACCAGCGGCCTTTTGGTCACAGATGAAGAGAGTCTGAGAATCAAGAATCTTTATATTACTACTCTGGTATATTTACAATTTTGACAAATGTAAAAAGGACAGAAGAGAGATGAATGTCTTGAATTCTATGAACTCTACCCTCTAGTGATAAAAACACCTTTATATATCACCACTATCAGTGAGAAGTCACCTCTACTGTGTCCTTGCAGGGAGATGAGAAGAATTGTGCCTCAGGATGTTTTTATGAATTTTACATTCAAGCTACTGCAAAGCTTCTCTACAAGCTCCCATAACACCAGTAGAAAGATATGTCCACAGGAGAAACTCTTAAGATCAGCAGGATGAGAACAGCAGATATCAGTATGACTTTAAGATGCAGTTCTCATTAGTTATCAGTCAGATCCATTAATGAAGTTTGTGCAATGTTTAGCTCCACGCACAACTAAAATAATGTGTTATCAGCAAAATGACTGGTTCTGGAATGAATAGCTTTACCCTTATGAAGATTTTTCATGGTATTTATCATCTGCATGAACTGACTGTCTTTATATGTTTCTGTATATATGTGCATGCATTAAGTAAATTTTTCCTTATCATTTCTTGGCTCAAACAAAACCTACAGGCAAGCAATATTCTGCTTAATATGGAATATGAATGTCTTTACAGTCAGAGATCTCACCTGGGTTCTGGCCTCATTTTTGCGTTTTCACATGGAACACCTTGACCCCAATGGACAAACCAGAAGAAATACACTACACTACAGGAGGCTGAGGTGAGCAGCCATCAAATCAAGAACGATCTCCACAGCTGAATCTATCTGAGGAAGTAATAGAAACCCAAAGGCTCTTCAGAACCAGGTATTTGTGCTTGTTTGTCATGTCAGCACTAGCCCTATTTTAAGATTCCATTTAAATAACAGTCTGCAGCGCAGGACAAAGGAGGTTGCTCATCATTATCCAAACATTAAGCAGAGTCAGCTGTCCTAAAGCTGAATGGATCAGGTATATATTAATGATTATATGTTTTTTCTATTTGGGCATCTATTACTTCTTGGTTGTAGCTCTCCTCCATGCAGTTGTAGAAGATGACACAGTTGTAGAAGACGATACAGTTGTGTGTTGTACAGCACAACCCATCTTCAGTATCACTACATAACTTGTGTAAGATGCTTCATGAGTTACAAATGGCAAAGGTAAGAAAGGCAGTTCCTGAGGAACTCTCCAGTATTTCCTACTGCAGGTCAAAGACTTATAGGTTATATGCCACTAAAAGTGTTTGTCATGCTCCAGCAGCAATGTGAAAACATCTCCCCTAAGACATGGAGATCAGCATCACAAAACCAAATAGACACACTGGATTGTACTTCCTAAAGCAATCAGAAATTAAGATTCAGTTTGTACTTACCCTTTTTAAAAGTAATGTTTCAATATCAGATTGTTCTCAACATGCTGAAGCCATCAACGCTCTTAGAATGTATGATTAATTCCTATAAGGTTAATTTTGGGTTAAAGTTCAGGGGTGGCAGGTTGTTTCTTAATTTATTGAATTAAATTCAGAGCTCTGAACAATAAATTTTCTTAAGCGTAACACAATCTTTTCTTTTTTTAATAGTTAAGACTACTATGAGGAACAAAATACCAAAATAACTATGATCATTGATCATTTTAATGATCACCCTCCTCTGAAAATAAAGACAGCCCTTCAGCATGTCCTCTAGATTCTACAGCAATTACTGTGGTGCTGCACATCCATCTAGAAAAGCCCTTGCTAAAAACATTCTGCAGTCTTCCCACCTTTACCTTAAATACGAGGTGTTTCAAGTCTACCCTACAGTCCACATGATAAGAGTCTACAGGCCTCAAGGTGTGTGTTGAAGATCAGTCTTCTGACAGTAGCAACATTAAACAAGCAAACTAAAAAGTCACTCTTACCCATAGCTGTGGCCTCATTAGCAAGTGAAAACCTCTGCATTAATAACCCACTCACCCCAAAATTATGATCTAGCATAAAAACGGCAATGAAGGCCAAGGGGTAAGCCTGGCAGCATTTACACAATTCTTTGAACATGAGCAATGTTAAATTTGGTAGAAGATCCACAGACCAAACAGAACTCTCCCAAGTTACTTCCTACATACAACAAAGATACAGCCACAGCACGCATTTCACTGATGCTCCTACTGCTATTACACTGAGTGCCACATACACGCTTGCAGCACTGCCACGCATCTCTGCATAGCCAAAGGCTTTACTGAGCAGAGAGCCTCCACTCTGTCAGCAGACTCCCCAGGGCTCCCCATGCTGCTGTCCAAAGAGCTGCTTAGTGGGTCATTGACATTGCTGCCAGTGGATGCTCAGCGTCATGCTTCTACAGTTATTTTTATCCATAAAATTAGTCCATCCACACCAACAACAGCTAGGAAAAATGTAAATACTGCCTAAGCAGGAGCAGTATGTCCACTGATAGATTAAAAGGAAGCTCATGAGTCATCTTGATCCAAGTCAATCAAACGTTCCTAATGCCATTGCTGCAGTCATGTGTTGTTGTAGTATTTGCAAAGCAAACAGATAAATATTCCCAGGAGATTGGAAGAATGGGCCTACAGGAACAAAGGACTTCCTATTTTGGAAAGTCAAAACAGGCTCCTGGAGATCTGTATAGCTAGGCAAAGCTCAGCTACAGCATTAGGTCTCTGTGGTTCTATGGGTATGAATTAACAAAGTATTTTGAATAAAATCTATACCTGGCCTGCCAGAGTTTTAATCAAATACATAATATTACATGAAACTCATAAGAGGTATGGATTTGGAATGGATACTGTAATTCTATCTGATACTAAAAGAAGCCATTAAATTTGTGAAATAAACCTTAATTGAACAGTGACAAAAATAATTCTAAACCATTTTAAAGCAATGAGAAACAAAAAAGGTGCTGACTGTATCACAGTTCGGTACAAATACTACATGCTCAGGATTTTTCCCCTTCCACTCAGCTTTGGAGGTAAAGTAGATGTCATGATGATCGCATGTACATGCACAGCACATGGCTGTGAAGTGTGAGTTGTTCAGTGTTCTGCTCACTAGTGTTTTATAGCATCTGCATTTTGTGGTTTCAAAAGCTGCATAACCTTCTGATGAATTTTGAACACCCCTGCCTTTTCCTAATGTTCCCTTCCCTGTTCCATGGGCTTCTGACTGCTATGAGAGATAGAAAAAACACAGCCCTCACTCTTCTTTGCTGGTCAGTTTTTTCAAGAAATGTGGAAAGGGAACCTAGGCTGTTCTAACAAAAGAAAAAGATACTATACTGTTTGATTTTAAGTACCAGCAAAAAAGAAAAGGTAAGTGAGAAATTAATAATAGTAATTAGAGATAATAAATTCAGGGGAAAATATTAAATATGTCAGAGTTGCTCAAAGGTCAGTTATTTATGCTTGTCCAGCAGCTCCTAGTACAGCAGTTGTCAGGATGCATTTGTCAAAGAATGCAGTTTTTGCAGGAGAGGGAGAGGAAAAGTTGGTTCCATTTTGCCAAGGCATAGTGCAGTATATAGCTCTAAACACAGTACAGGAAACAGTGATTTGGCAAAAAAAGAATAGCAGAGATCTGCAAATGCCTATTGCTTCAGGTTGCCTAGGCTGCTGGTTTCTCCACAAACTGCTTCCGTCAGAGCTGGCTGCCAAGTGGTCTGGCAATGTGTATCCCACAGCAGAAATACCGCAACAGAAATATGCTATAGCTTCCTGAAATTCTACCTGGTGTGTCACCAAACAGAAGTAATCCCTGAGATACCACCAACCACTTGGTGGTGCTTTCAGTCATTACTTTCAAATTAATGGGGGGAGTCAAGCAAACGAAGATTTAGGACGAGAAACTTAAAGCTCTGGAGTAAAGCAAAACCTGCAACAATTCCCCCATTGGAGCTTCCAACTCCTTTCCCTTCCCCAGTACGTTCAATCTCCAGACTTACCTTGGCTGGTTTGGCTATCTCTTAAATAGTTTTAAGCCTTAAGCGTTTCAAGTCTTAAAGGTGTGCCCTCAAAAGCTCTAAGAAGCATTTGAAGGATTATTTTAACATATGGTTGTTATGTACTGATATAAGTAACAGTCTGAGACAAAGACAAGCAAGGCAGTGATCACCAAAACATTCTGAGAGACAGAAAACGGGTTTTTTGTGTTTTCCTTAAACTCCTAATGGAACTATCATGTGCAAATGTATACAGTTTTCAAAGTGCTGGAATCCAGTAGGGTTTCCAGTGTGTTAGTAACTAAAAATTCTGAGTTGATTTGTTACTAGAAAACACATCTGAAAACAGAAATTTCAACTCTAACCACTCAGTAACTTTGCTTAGAGAATTGTATTTATTCATCTCCTCTCTACGACAGATACAGACCGTTATGACAGAAGTTAAGTACAACCAAAACCCCACTGATTGCAAATTCCTCAGATCCTTTCAGCAGCTTAGGGACATTGTGAAAAAAGGAAAAAAAAATAATCCTGATGTTTCAAAGTTTTGCCCCAAATTTCTGACCTAGGTGAGAGGCTAAGCAATCACACTTCTCAGAGCCTAGAAAATCTGTGGAAAGGAAGATCCTTCACAGAGGTGCTTCATTAAAGCCTCTCGTGGGATCCGGTTCTTTGAGGTAGTTTCTGAAAAGATCAAGCTTTAACAGTCTTCACTACAACATCTCATCCAGATGCAAGAGTAAAAGTTTTTTATCTTAATCTTTCAGTAGTTCTGTTATCTTGAGAAGGCTGCCTGTGACCAAAACAGTGAAGACTATGCAAAAAAAATCATATAACATTAAAACAGTATGGGTATTTGATGACAAAAGTGTAAAAAAAGGACACTTTGAGATGTCTCCTCACATCAGAGAAGCCGAATAATTCGGTGTCAGTCACAGCTGCAGATAGCTGGGAGATTCCCACATTCAACCCACTATTTGTACCAGACAAATTAGATTTTAAATAATTATACACTAAATATTAGACAAGATAAATTAAAAGAGAGTAAGCCCACAGTACTGGATAGCATTCATCCAAGACCCCTGAAAGAATTCATATGTGAAACTGCAAAACTGCTGGCTAAGGCATGCAACCCATCATTACATAGGGCCACTCTGCTAGAGGACCGGTAGCCTGGGAGCGTAACTCCAACCTAAAACAGGGCTCTAGAGGGGAACCCAGGAACTACAAACTAGTAAATCTAACTTCCATCCCTGGCAAGACAGAAAGGTCTGTAAAAAAAAAAGGAATAATATCACTAAGCCAAGAGATAAGCACAATGTCAGGGCACTGAGTGCATCTGGGTTACACAGGGTTGCATTTGACCCAGGCTATTATCCCCAAGCCATGATGCCCAGGCCTGACCCACTCATCTTACCTGGTTACAAGGGACAGGTCCTTTGATGGCGAAGCCACCTTGTTACCACGCTCTGCTCTCAGGAAGCTGCTGACACTTACTGCTTCCTGACACAAAATCTTTCACTAAAGAGTCAGCATTACTATAAGGGGGAAATACTGCCTTGTTAACCTACTGGAGTCTACAAAGTGTCAAGAAGCAGACGGATAAAGGAACCCAGCGGGCATAGTTAGATTTTCAAAAAGCCTTTGACAAAGCCCCACACTGAAGGTGGGACTAAAAAGACTGAACTGACACAGGATTAGGGAAAAGGTTCTGCTACAGATTCAAGGCTGCTTAAAAGAATAAGGAGCAAAGCACAGGGCTAAGTGGTCCCTTTTCAGTATAAAGAAAAGTCACAAAGATCAGTGCTGAGACTGATTTTATTCAGTGTCTTCAGCTATGACCTGAAGAAGAATGAAATCTGAGTTTCTGATAATCTTGAACCCATACAAGTGATCAAATGCTATGAGGGCAAGGAATGCTAGAAGACTTGCGGAAAACCGAGTGAGCTAGCAAAAGTGATGGAGATGAGCTTCAGTGTACATAATGTAATGTATAAATAAAGAAAACCAAGCCTACATGACAATGAACTCAGAACTGGGAGTTCTGAATTCAAGGAAAGTTTTAGAGTCATCAACGACAGCTCACTGAAATCAGAGTCAATATGCATCAGCAGCCAAAGACACCAACAAAATGTTGGCCACCAACAGGAAGGATTTTGAGAGCAAGGCTGAGGGTAGCATTTTGCCACCGTGTAAAACCTTGCCATACCCACAGCTTGAGTACGCAGCTCTAGATTATGCACCTCTAAGAGCAGCACTGTGGAGTGAAACATAGTATGGATGAGAGGCAACTAAAATGATCAGTGGGATCAGCAATAATCCAATAGGACTAAGACTGCTGAGTTTGGAGAGGTGAAAGCCAAGAACTGATGCACCAAACACTTCCAAAATTTTGAATATCGTGCATAAACCGAATGTGCAATTGTTGCTCACCAAATCTCACAATACTAGAGGGCACTCCAGAAAACTAGTAGGAAACAGTATAAAACACATAAAAGGATGTATCTTCAAACAGCAGGTAGTGACTGCTGCCACCAGGGCTACAGAAGCAGTCAGTAGAAGCAAGCCCAGAAAGGCATTAGACAAAATTAGGGATAACAAGTCCATTAAAAGATAGTTAAAGCACCATGCAGAGGTGTACTAACGCCCTGACACAGCCAGCATGGATGCTGAAGAGCCTGAAGGGAATCAGGCACGGAGAGCAGCCGGGCTGGCTGCGTGCAGCTCTCACTGCCACTGCTGGAGATCCAGTCAGAGCTAGATGGACACCCGTGCTGATCCAGGAGACCACAACTCTGACTATCTGCCATCTTCCAAGTGGAAAGTTATGTAGCGCTTGATCTTACTACACACACAGAAAAGTAGCTGTAGTCATTGGGAACTTTATGCACACAGCATCTTACACGCTCAGGCCCCGAGACAGCCGTTGCCCTCACACCGAAAGGGCGGAGGGTCACTCTGGATGTTCTGTACACAGGCGCCGAGCGTTTCCCAGCGAGTTATTTCGTTCAGAAACCACCCTGGCATGAGAAGTCTCTGGGCAGCAGCTGCAGCTCTACCGCTACTCTCAGCGGGACAAAGACTGAAAGCGCCCGGCTACCAGTACCTGAGGAACACAAGCCCGCAGACAAGCTCGGGCGATCACGGGTCTCC
>NW_009260594.1:697790-730528 GCF_000687185.1 Egretta garzetta | reverse complement strand
CTGAGGTGAGGGAGAGAGCGGGGAGCCGCCCGCGCCCTGAGGTGAGGGAGAGAGCGGAGCGCCGCCCGCCCTCCCCGGGGGCAGGGAGAGGGCCGTGTGGGGCTGACCGCCCCGGGGGTTGCTCACCTCAAGGGCAACAGCCCAGCGTCTCTGGCTGGGGCTTGGTTTTCCCGCAGAGCTCGGTCCCACGTCGAGGAAGAGACTTTGGGGGTCCACCCTTACCCATAAGCTTCGATGGGGTCTGAGGACAGCAAAAGCAAGGAGGTAATTGAGAAGGATCACACACCTCAGCTGGGCTTAGGACACCATGGCTTTATGAGGGGTAAAACCCCCACATAATATTTAATGTTTCTGAGAGACCAGTCTCCTACTCTTTTCAGAGCGCATTTCCTTTTAGTATTTGAGACCACTTTTTTGTAAAAAAAGTGGGGCCTAGGCAGTCATTTTGTTACCTGTATGAAGAGCCTCTTCTGAGGGAAAAGTGAGTAGATCTAAGCTCAAGATAACACGTCATATGTATCTCTGTGTGCGATTTGGCTCATGGAAAGAAGGATAATAAAAAGCAACGGCTAGATGCTACCCCCTCCAAGGACCAGGGCCTCAGTCATTCTTTTCTTATAAGAGATCCTGGATCATAGAATCATAGACTTGTTTAGGTTGGAAAAGACCTTTAAGTTCATCAAGTCCAACCATTAACCTAACCCTGCCATCCCACTGCTAAACCACGTCCCCAGGAACCACGTCTACCCGTCTTTTAAATACCTCCAGGGATGGGGACTCAACCACTTCCCTGGGGAGCCTGTTCCAATGCTTGACAACCCTTTCATTGAAAAAATTTTTCCTAATGTCTCACCTAAACCTGCCCTGGCGTAACTTCAGACCATTTCCCCTCGTCCTGTCGCCCGTTGCCAGGGAGAAGAGACTGACCCCCACCTCGCTACAGCCTCCTTTCAGGCAGTTGTAGAGCGCAATAAGGTCTCCCCTCAGCCTCCTCTTCTCCAGACTAAACAACCCCAGTTCCCTCAGCCGCTCCTGGTAAGACTTGTGCTCCAGATCCCTCACTGGCTTTGTTGCTCTCCTCTGGACATGTTCCAGCAACGCAACATCTTTCTTGCAGTGAGGGGCCCAAAACTGAACAGAGTATTCAAGGTGCGGCCTCACCAGTGCGGATCAAGTGCTTTGCCACAGAAGTAACCTCCTCTAGGAAAAGTTCAGGTTTTAGAGAGAAAGGGAAGTTGTGCCATACCAATAGAGCTTGACTTGAATTAATAAGATCACATTAATTCAACTAACACTTTACATTTTAATTTCAGGTCTTGCCTTGAGATGAACTCCAGGCAAGTGGGAGTTTCATGTCTTCTAGATAACTGTCAGGCAACAAGAGCCAGGAGCGATGGCAGCTTGGTGAGGGACCATGTCCTCACCGACTAGGGTGCAGTCCCGCAGGATCTGAATAGGGCCACGTTGGTGACGGTGACAGGCACCATCAGAAGTCCCAGCCAGGCTAAGATACTGACTTAAGTTCAGGGTCCATCCAGGAGACAGGACAGGAGGCAAGTTGCCTACAACATAGGTCTAAACTTCATCCAGGAAGACCGGCAAGCAACCTGAGCCAGGGGGAGGTAGGACTGAGCACAGGCATGCCTCTGGTATATCTTAGGAAAGGTTAGGCTGCCCTGGCATAAGCTTAAATGTGGCTCCTGGACCAGTGAGCAGAGGGTGTAGTGAGGACCCAGGTGATGCTGGTCAGGGTCTGTTTAGTGGTCAGTTAGAGCCCTGACACTGGTATCTTACAATACTACATACAGTCCTCCTATGTTAGGGTGTTTGACTGTACTTGCTAAAAAGTATAAATATTCTTCAGTTTCTTGGTTGATTCTATTTTGTGAAATCAACCCTGACTTGGCACCAACTGAAATGAATTCAGAAATTCAGTCAGAGTCTGTATGCTGAATTAAAGATTTGCCTTCCTACTATGTAGAGGTAGGATGTGAATAGCCACAGAAGATTCAAATTATGCAACTGTTGGGTGCCTTAAGCCTAAGAAATTTGAGAATTTGACTTTAGTGACCTCAAAAACTAGCTCAACACTTGATGTTGCACTATGCAAAGTGAAAAGATGAATGACGGTAATGTGGCTGGAGCAAAGACTCTGAAAAGGGGGAGACGGGGAGAAATAAATGAGGATTGAACAAAGAAAAAGGCTAGATTACTATGAGATTTTGTGAGAGTTGTAATTTCATCACTTGTGTTTTCAGATTAAATCAGACTTAATCAGATCAATTATTTTATAATAAAAATGAGGATTAACTTATTCAGAATGTATACAGGAAAATGGTGTACCGAAGACCAGAAGGCAGCCTTTTTACCTCAGTTATGTCAATAGTGGCTCTACATGTTAGGATTTAACCATGAGTCTTGTGATACTTTAGGTCTTTTTTAGCGACCAATCTCCTGGCCATTTGATTCAGAGTGAGTTTCATTTTAATACAATAGCTTAGTCTTTCAAAGACATGGGGACTGTGTTTCTGTGATTGAGGAAAGAGTCTCTAATGAAGGAAGGATGGGTGAATCTCAGCTCAAAAGCCATCAGTTGGTTGGCCAGATAGTGTGTATGCATCAATCAGCTAGTCAACATGTGACATGGTTGAAACTGAGCAGCGTACTCAGAATTTATTACTGAACAATTGGTAGACCCATAGAGAGCATAGCTGTATAGACCTTGTTCTCTAATTAAATTAGGTTTAAGCAGAAGACATGCAAGAAAAAAAAACAAACCCAAACCAAATAAAGTGGTAAATGTCATGGTTTTGGAGACTGATTCAGTTCAAAAGGGAGACCTCATGCAAGTCCTACAACTTCCTAGGATGGAGGAGCATCTAATTCCAGTCTAATAGGTATTTGTCCTTTGAAATGTCTTTATGCACCTTGTTCAGTTGCTAATAGTTATTTTCCTCCAAAACCTGAATTCCTATCCTTGTTTTTCTTTCTGATTCTCTTTATCCCTTTGGGATTTTTTTGCCCATCTTATCCTTTCTTTATTTCCGTTGAGGTTCTGTTCATACCAGAATTCAGCAACCATGGCAAAATGAGATTTGTCAGAGAATTGTATCCAGGAGTGGCTCAATTCATCTTTTCAACTGAGTATTCCCGAATTAAGTGGTCAAGAGATGTTTAGAAATATAGGACATTCTCAGTTTTTTTGTATTTTATATTGTTATTTTACTTTTTTTACTTCTTTTATTATTGAGAACTCAGATAACAATTTTCTACTCAGAATTATTACTACACTGATTTGGAAGAAATAAAATTACTTATCACAGTTTTGTGCTCAGTCTTACACAATCTTCCACTAACACTGAGTGTAAGGCAGATCTGAGGCAGAGTAAGAGTGGATTCTTTCTCCAAACTTAATGAAATTTGGCTTCAAAGGAGGCTGAAATGTTATGAAGTGGCAAAATCTTTTTGTATCAATCAGTATACTCATTTATATCTTGGAATTAATTTGTAATGCCATAATTCTTGGGTAATAATAACTAGCATGCTCCATTGTTCCAATTATTTGGAATTATTTATATGAAACATTAGAAATGAACTTTGAGTTATCTACCTCAGTGACTGAATTAACTATGTAATTGCTGGAAGATTGAAATAAAAAAACATTCTCTTTTGATGAGGTGTTCAGAAATAGGACTTGAAGTGGGAGTTGGAGGCTCTTCACTGACCAGTGGATCACGTGCATCATCTTTTATGTCAGAAGAAAACCACATCACCTTGTTTTCCCATTCCAGTTACAAAACACAGACCTCTTCTTCCAGTAAGAGCTAGTCGTTTGGACCTCATAAAATGTGTTACTCTCTCTCTCTCTGCGCTATTGCCAATATCAATTTAAGTTACCACTCAGATGCCAGCAACAGTTCTCTGCTGAGTGAGCAGTGTGTTTCAGCTTTCAGAAAACCAAACACAGATCAGAGGCCTTTGCAGCACATGTGTAAGTAACAGACAAATTATCTAGGTAGTTCAGGAGCAGCTTTCAGAACTGTGACTAAAACAGGATACTTCTATTCCCTGAGTGCTGAACTATCATCCTTGTGAATATGAGTCTCTTCTGCAGTGAAGCTCTAGCTCTACTAATTCTGCTAAAACCTGCCAGCTCTCTCAGATGCTTGCAACCCAGACTCTTCTGCAAATCTTTAACTGACTTGTTGGTACTCATATCAGCTTCCAAGACATTGTTTTGGCTGTACTTAAAGCCCCTTTTCAAAATACTTGGTGCCATGGAACTGCGTCTTTGGCTTTCTATTTCTATTTTCAAGCCTTCCCAATGGAGTCATAAACATATACGTATGCTGTCTTATGCAATAATTAGAACAGTAGCAATTCTTGTAATCATTAAAAATAATTGTAATTTTCATCTAAACTACAATTAATGTGAGAAGCATACAGCCTTGTATTTAATTATCCTGACTCCACAATATACTGGCCAGCAGAACTGGGCTCGTTTAATTTTCCAGAAAAGTAAGAGTTCCTCTGACTGAATACGGCTTAGAGCAAAGGGGACTTGAGGAAGAAGCTAAGCCTTCTGATTTAGCCATTCTGTTTGGAGTCAACTCAGAGCAAATTGTACCACTGCACTGACTGCTACTTAAGAGCTGAGAACATACATTCATATTAACAGTTGTGGGACACATTTCTACCAGCCAAGCTTCTAAGAAACAGAAAATTAATTATGAACGACCAATAGAGCTGTCTGGATCAGCATCAATCCTCACCCTCAAGACCTGCATGGAATGCTTTTCCTTAAGAGCATAATCTAATTATTAATAGGCAAAGAGCTGCATAAATTACCTTCAAAAGTAATCTGGTGGCAAATTATGCAATTAAACAAAATTCTCATGCCAAGATGGTGTAACTAGCCCTGATTAGGAGTAACAGCTCAAACTGACATAGAGGTTAGTGTAGACAACGTGTTTTATCACACGTGAGTAGTAGGCGCTTCAGGAAGGCAGATGACAGCGTAAGGTTCAAAACTGAAAGGGGAACAGAAGTTTAAGGGGTGCATACTTGCAGTACAGTGAGATTCTGTCACTCAGAGGACTAAAAAAGGACTGCTGCTGGGAGCATTATAAAGAGGAGTATCTGCTTCGGCATTGTGTTATTTGACTCTTGTGCATTAGTGAAGGACTGAAATCTGTCAAGAGGATATGATACACCTTTGGTTCTGTTCTCAATTCAGCTGATGTACAGCTGTAAGCAAATTGCTTTCCCAGTATGTGCTTCAGTTTAACTCTGTAAATTTGCGATAATGATGGAGTTGACTGGCATTTGTTTGCAAAAACGTTTGTGTTTTGAGATCCTCTCTGTGAAAGTGAACAGATGTATAAAGTATCTCACAATTTTTTCATGTCACTCCAAAATCTACCAATTTTTCTAGTTATTTTAAGTCTTTCATACACATTATGCTTTAATTGATTTCCCTGGTCAATATGTAGTATATATTTTGCCTTTATACTGTCTTGTCTTTGCTTTCCAGAGCTAAACAATAAAGAAGGAGAAAGTGATTTTGAGCATCAGGAAGTAAGAAGAAGTTTCAGTCAAAATTTAAAGGAAGAGGGAGAATCAGTGAAACAGATTGAAGTAGGAAGATTTATTTTAAGTGTTGACACTGGTAATTTTGAGGTGAGGATGGAGCTCTGATAAGTAGTTTGTGTTTGTATGTGTAATGGCCTCAGTATCTACAGTTTTTTTATGTACTGTTGTTGGTAAATATTTCAGAATAATGGCTCACTTAAGCAAATCTTACCCCCTTACACTTACTTGTCTATCTAGAAATAGGATAAAAGTTGTATAATGCAGTTTCCAACAGTGAACCTAGCCAAATAGTTTTGATTGGAGTTTGTTTGCAGGGAGTGGTTTTCATTTCTTTTTCCTTTTCAGAGAGGAAAATTATTTTTACTCAGCTGAGCTTTAGGCACAGAAATGGTACTCTCCTTACTTACCAGAAATTTACAAGGTGACACTGCCTCAATCATTTAACTTTGCTTTTATTTACCCTGCTTGTAAAATAGACTTATTTGTAATTTTAGAGATACAATTATATGTTGTAATGCTCCTCCTATTTGAATAGGAGGATACAAATTTTAAAGGATTCTAGTACGTATGTAGTTTCTTCATGTACAGGATGGTTACAGGGATAATTCTGAAACTGAGTTACTCAATTGCAAGGAAGTTAGAAATGATGGGCCTATTATTTCAGACCATTTAAGCAAAATATCCATCAGAGATAGCACTTGTAAAACATGTAAGTTGCTTGATCTTTTCAGCATTGATTCTACATTAATACACAAAATAGAAAATTATAGATTCATAGGATCATAATGAATTGTCACTTTCTATCACAGTTTGAATTTATCCTGTCTGAAACTGAAGATTAAAGAAAAAAATGTTAAGAAAACAGGTATGAAGCACTGACTTCTAGATATCAGTGAACAAATAATACAATAAAACATCTTCCCAACATTTTCACTGTAAACTTGAACTGAAAGTTATTAATTTTCTTCATTTGGTTCAATCTCTTAGGCCAATAATTTTGATTTAGTCCTATTAAGAGTATTTTTTAAAAGTCAAATGATGATTTGTTATACAATATATCAATATTTTTTACATATTTTTGTGTACCTTGGCTCAGAGTTCTTTCTCTCACTTGTCCATCATAGAGAACTTTCATTCTAGTTTATAATTCAGAAAGATTCAGGTATCAATAGCAGCAATAACTCTTCCATCTTTAAACCCCCCTCCCCAACTGTCTTTATATTTTGGGTGTAGGGAGAAACATCATCTATTGTTAAAGAAGTTCTGCAGCAAGAGAGCTCCTTTTCACAGGAGCAATTGTTTCTTATCTTACCAAATTTTATTGTTGGGACTGAAGTTTTCTATCTTCTTTTTCTGTTTCCTGCTAACTGCGGGTTTTTTTTAGTTTCATTCAGGAGTATGTTGTGAGGCTAGAAGTCATGGAGGGGAGACTGAGACTGAATGAGAAGTCCAAGAAGAGAAACAGGGACACCAGTGGAAGGGCTGATGGAAGGAAGCTGAAAACAAAGAAATGGAAGGGGAGGGTGGGGAGGTGGGGGCTGTGTGTCTGAAGGCTGAGGTGGAGGAGTAACAGCCCATCCAATAAGGAACTGAGTGAAGGAAGATGTTAAGGGCAAAGGTTTGCGCTCTGGCCAAATTCAGAGTAGGAAACTGGAACTGGCATGAGAAACATAAGGATCAGGGGCTGAGATTTGGTAGTTAAAGAGAACAGGGCTAGAATGAAGAGATGGGAGTAGGGAAGAGTGACCTGAAGCAAACTGAAAGGACAAGACAAAGAGGACCAGGCTTTGGAGTAACAGGAAGATGTCTGTGCTCGCTAGAGGTCATTTACCTGTGAAGCTTGGAATAGAAACCAAGTTTCCTGCTTGTCCCCCTTCCTCTTCTGTCAGCAAATACGTTTAAATCCTGTGGAAAAATGTATGCTTCATTTAGTTCTCTTTCACACATATGACAAGCAATGACTTACTTAGTTCATTTATCCATGTGGCAAAGTTCTGTATGATAGTTTGAAATATTTCAGATGACTCATGTCGTTGCCAATATGGAATTCTGCTTTTGTTTTCTCTATTTGTTTTCAAACATAAGAAATTACATGCACAAATTTACATTCAAAGAATATTACATTACTCAGAATTTAGAAATGCCAGACTTGCAGCTAATAATATTATCACACACCATTTTTTAAGAGATTCCATCTCATTTGGCAATGGAGTTTTTAAGGATTTTATTTTCTTACTCTTTTCTAATGCATGGTCAAAAGTTTATCTGCTGCATGTTAACCATACTGACTGTGAATACAGAATTATTTCAGCCATGTTTTTTTGGTAATAGTTATGACTGCTTCACAGATACTAATTTGTTTTTCCAGTTCCCTGTGACATGAGGAGATGGGATATTTATCTATTTTGTAGATATAATATTTTGTTACATACCTGTCTCTCATACCTGACTCCAGAGGCACACATATCTGTTGCATGTCTCAATAGTTTTTCTTTTGGTAGGAAAGCTGAGGAGACATACTTATTATTTGTAAAATGCATGAGATCCTTCAGCAGAAAATTATAGAAAAGTTCAAAGTATTGCTTCTAATTACTACTACAACAACATTTTATTAACATGCAAAACCATTATTACTAACCCTGGAAAGGGGACCTTTCTGTCTCTCACTTGGCTGACATGTGAAATGCATTTTTCCCCTGCATTTAAAAATGCATTTTAAAAGTGTTTTCATTTAAAAAAAAAGTCAAGATACTGCAAAATTCCATAAGCAATCATAATCATAATAGAAGTGTCAGTTCAACCTCATTATTGATGCAGTGCTCTAAATTTGATGGGCAAATTGTCACATAGTGTATTTCTAATTGTTTTGTGTATTACATGTGTTTACAGGAAGATGGGAATTTGGACTTTTCACTCCTGGTATTGTTGTGTTAGTCACAAGCAATGACATGCATTTCTTAACTTATTTTGTTGCCAGAGCTTCAGTTTTATTTTCTAGCCGAAAAAGCTCATTTTTATTCCTCTTTTCTGGTGCTGAAGGTGAGTTTGTTTTCTACTTGAATTGGATATGCTGTAAAGAGAATCAGTTTCCATAGCCTTTCTGCCTTTGACTGAAGTTAGAAAGCCTTATTCAGTTTCAGATCCCTTTTCACTTCAGCAGTGGAGACAAGGAGCAGTTGTCCAACATAAACTGATAATCCAAAGGAAAGATGAAAAGTATATTCTTATTATGAACATCTAACAGAGCCTATGATTTGATAAGATGGTTCACAACATTAAACAAATATAGGCTTATAACTAGTGCCTAAATGGGTTTGTATGTCTTTGAGACACTACAGGTCTTTCAACTCAGTTATGTTTGCACAACAGTTATTAAAATGCAACTGAGGCATGTGATTGTTTATCTCTTAATCTTTTGTGTCCCTCATTATCAGAGCACCTGATTACCACACAGTCTGTAATGGATGGAATTACTCTTAGTGATAGACTAGGCCTTTTGAAGCTGGGCTAGCTGAGCTGTTGGCCAGGCCTCATCAGTCCCGGTTTGGTGAAATGGTCACCAGTTACATCTCAGATGAATGATTAATTTGATCTGTGTTAGTCTTAGTCAGTAGTCAGATGTTCTCTTAGAAATTGGATGAAGCTATAAGATCTATTATATCTGTTCATCCTAACCATCATCTAGATATTACTGTCCACTTAAAACTGTTGACAGAATAGCCTGAACATGCTTCAGCACTGTCTCAGTAGCCAACTTGCCTTCTTAATTCAAATAGCTGAAGGCGGCTTTTTAAAATGTCAGGTGGCTTTGTGTTGGTGACCATACTAAATCACTGAAGAAAAAAAATGGTGACAGTAAATAAATATTAGAGCTTCATAGATGACGTATTTAGTCACACCACATTCTTCCAAAATGCATTGGGTTTAGTCTCTCACTCGTCTGGGAACCACTTCCCATTTTGGTTCTCTTGGGAGTGTTTGTACATAGAGATCAAAGATGTCATGTGCCAAAAGCTTAAAACTTACCATAGTTCATTTTCTCTAAGTCTTGGCTGAGGTCTGTTGGTAGGATCATTGGAAGGAACCATTCATACTATCCTGCTCTGAGGATACAGCAAACTTCAGATTTCAAGGCTTTTAGGTTGGCACTTCCTTGTCAAATTTTTCAGGGGACTGATTAAAATGAGCATCCACAGTCCAGACAACACCACTTACTGAGAAGGATCATGTGCATGAGAAGCCAGCCCTGATTTCTGTCTTGCACACCTGGCAGAGGTTCTCTGGGGATCTAGGGACTCCCTGCAATCTTTGGCTGTCTGGTGTCCTCTGCTTGTCATCTTCAAGTGACAGCCTTATTTTGAACATTTGACCATCAATCTTATTTGTGTTTTTTTTCTTCTCCCCCCCGCCCCCAATGTTTTGCTTCTGAGCTCTATGTCCTGCCTCTAGGGTTGAAAGATAATCTTTTGGCCCTCAGTAAGTCTAGTATAGCAAAAAAGAATACAAACAGGCTGGTATCCCATTTACCAACTTCTCTCCAGCACTCATCAAAGTGAGTTCCTCTCAGACTGAGAAGAAAAGATTTGACAGAGAACCTGTCTGAAACTTGGGGGGGAGTTTCTCTTTTTACTCCTCAGTAAAGTACTTCTGTCTACTTTTCTCCACTTCTTGTGGAGAAATAGAATCTCTGATGTCTTCCTTCACACAGTCATTTTATTTTGTATCTTGTGGTCCCCTATTTCATTCTGGTTGGTCTATTTCATATATCTCAACTATGGCAGATGTGTGGCTCAAGAAGAGACAAGAAATTGGCTTTTCAACAGAACACGTTTAAATCAAATTTTATCACCTATCTGTTTGGCATCTGTTTTGGTCAGCATCTGGAAGAAGTTGATGAGCAAGTGCCAAATTCCAACATACACCTCTGCCTTTAGTTGCCCATATTCTTTCTTGGCCAGCCTGAGATATGAAAGGGATAGGGATCTTCCACATGAGATCTTCCCTGCTTTCCTGGAATAAAAAAAATTTAGTAATATATACCGCCAATATTTTTGCAGGAAGTGTTTTTTGACTTGAAGAAAAACGACACTTAAACACTTCTGTTTCAGAGGAAGTGAGAAGATGAATAGTTTGGGAAAGTGCCACACTGGAAGGTCCAAAGCCTGAAAAGGAATGCAGGGCATATCTTTATAACTCTTTCATTGAAGTTAGTTATCACAGAAGATGTTATCCATTAGCAAGGAGTAAGATCCGGTTTAGTGTGTTCACTAATATGGTATCAGATGTAGTTTTTCTTCCAGCCAAGACTAAGCCAATACACCTCTAATGAAGCCCATGACATTCATGGTTCTTCCATACCTGGAATTTGCACCAGGCATTTTGACAGGAATTGTTTCTGTATTGCTACTGAAGTGGAATGTATCAGTGCAGCTCACTGTCACAGACAAGATGAACATCTCAGCAGAAGTAGTTAAAGCACGATCAAGCTAAATGATCTTAAGTTACAGTAACGTTGTTTGACTTATGGAAGCAAATGTAATTACTTCATTTGTCTGTTGCCTTCTATTTGTCACTTTAACTGCTGCCAAATCAATCAGCTTTTACATTACATAACTTGCTTTCTCTTGTTTGATTAACTAAAGGTGATAGATACATCTGTACAAACTTGGAATCAGAAGAATAAGTTCTTATTCTTTGCTTTTCATTCACTTGTTACATGCTTTTGGGAAAATGGTGTCACCCACATGCTTAGTTGCTTCATCTCTAAGATGGATAAGATCAATATCGAGCCCTTTTGCTTGATGCTGTGAGGTTTCTATGAGTCTCAGTAACAGAATACAGTCATTATCATCCTTGACTAAAAATGTTCTGCTTTACTATTCCTTATTATTACTATAGTTTCTCCATCGGTAACAAGCATGCTTGTTGTTTTTCGTCTCCCTAAAAATATTCGTGTTTTGAACCTCATTACAATCCAGTACAGAATAAATTTATAATAAGGCACACACCATTTCTCAAAAAATTGAAAAATCTGTGTTCTAAAATTAAAAAGGACAACTGTTTGGGTTGGGGTTTGGTTTTCGTTTGCCATAGCTGGGGATGGATTTGAAGGTTAACAAAAAGATATGCTGAGAAATTGCTTTTCTCTTGGTATAAGTAAGAATTCATCCTACTGGACTAAGAGTCAAGTCTTAATTGTTTACAGAATAACTGTCTAAACAGTGTAAATTTATGAAGGCAAGGCAGCCAAGGCCTGCTTGGTATTAAAAAATAATTACATAATCCGAGCTGTAAAGAACAAGGGACCCTCAGGTGAGGACAGGATTGCAAGACTTGTCTTGAGCTGTGAATTCTGGATTGATTCAGAAAAGCTAGAGCCTGTGAAGACAGTTGTATATAGCCAATTAAGTCTTATAGTCAGTGGAAAAAGGTTACAAAAAAGACTGACATCACCATATCACTTTTGAACATGGATGTTTACTAGCAGTCCATGTTGATTCACTTACTTCATATTAACAGGTTCTCTGAAGCGGCACACAGATGTTTTTCCAAATTAGCTGGTTTAGTTATTGGGAAATGCTTCCATCATGCATATTTGTAAACATATATATGACATGAAGCCTGTTCATTTCAGAGACAGTGCAATAACTGCTAGCTGTGGATGTGATGAAATCATGCAGTTTGAGTGATTCTGCATGCTTCTTCTTACTGTTGACTTTAAATCAGTATAACTGGCTGTTAGTGATGTAATACACAAAAAAGGCCAAACCTTTGCAGATGCTAGGCGCTCAGCCCTTCCAACACATCTGTGTAGCTATTGCTAGTACACAGCTCTGTTTGTTTCTCGGTTTATGACTTCAGTTCATATTATATTGTATTTTTTGGTGACCAGCCTCCATGGAGGATGTTATTTCATGCATTCATTAATTAGCTCACAACTATTTTGCGTAGTATTATCAACTCTATTAAATGAGAGGAAAAAGAGATTATAGATTGATTAATTCATATGCTTAGTATAAGAAAGGAGACATTTACAACATAAGCAGCGAAGTCTAACACTGATATCACCCAGTCTGGACATGACAATGCAGAAATCTGCAGCAGCTTTTTCACATGCAGTTTTTTAGTGCATAGATAATGCTTTCATAAGGAGTGTGTCTTTGACAACGCATCAAATCTCCAACAAGAAGTTCAGAGTATAGCTTATTTGGAAGGACCAGGTGCATTTCAGCCTGCTAGATATTATTTTAAACAAGGATTCTTCAGGGGGATTTTCAATAAACATCAAAGTGCTTATAAATAACATTTTGAAAGGTTTAAAATAAACAGAGACAAGTACGCACAGTAAGATTGGAATGCACAGTAAACTCAGGTAATTTCTGTTCACTGATACTGTCGTCTATTTTTTTACCTTGATCTGGGACAACCAAATTTCAGCTACAGCAGTGGAATGTTTTTTTCTAACAGAAGCAGAGGTGGAGGGTGAGGCTTATCTCCTGAGTATTATGGCACAAAAGCATGGCCAGAGCTTGCTTTGAGAGCCAAGTCACAATGATTCCTCCAAGTAAGAGCAGTCCATTGTGCTAAACCACTACTCGTGGAAACAAAGTAGAATGATCCTCTTCAATCCTATATGAAGATAGGATTCCCCCTTCAAAACATTGCCCCCAGTAGCATCTTAAATGTCTTTTATCCTCTGTTGTCCTACTGTTTATAGAGAAAGGGAGAAAATCAACTAAACCAGAAGAAAGACAAAATAGAAATGGCTTCAAATTATTACATCTTCCATTGGACTCCTTTTCCTCCTCTCATCTATAGTGGTTTGACCTACTGTTTTAAGAATATATTTTAGTAGGTATTGTGATAATTTGTAGAGTGAGGCTTTCAACTTAAGTCAGAAAGAGACATCAAGAAAAGAATCAAAAGAAATGGTCAGAGGTGAAAGGCTAGAAAAGCAATGAACTTTTTAAATTGACAGGTAGAATTGACAGAGAACTAAATGAGGCCAGATTAAGTAGCCACAGGGCAGAGAAATTTCCTGATAGATGGCAAATGATTATGCATCCATTTGCCATACTTGCAGGAATACAGTTTTTCATTAGTAACTGATAACAAAAGAATGCCTCTGCTCTGTAATATTCCTCTAGCATTGAAATAATTCACCCTGAACTTCCCATCTGCACATGCAATGATACCTTTTCATTGCATACAACTTCACACCTGAAACTTGGGAAAGGTTTATCCCTAATCAGCTGGCTGTCTATCAGTGTTCTCTTAACTTCTTAAATCTTAAAAAAAAATCTGTATTACATTCTTTTTTTCTATTTAAGTTATTAAAATTATGTTGATTACATGTTTATTACATGGATTATTTGCATTACATTAATTTTTAAGTCAGTTCTTTGAAATGTTTTGGTTTTCTGAAATTGAACTCTTTGTTCCCAGTTTCTTAATCTTGGTCTTGACAAACGCATTTACTGTGCATGCAGTTAACAACTAGAAATGGTGTCCTGCAATTCCCAGTATTCAATAAGACTAAATGATTCATACAATTCAGAGACTTGATCTTGCAATTTTATGCAATGATTTATTCCTGTTGACTTCAGTATAACTATGTGCAGAATAGATTGACAGCCTCTGAAGCTAGCAAGACTTTTTGAAAAGAATGTTTTGTTATTAGGAATTGTCAGTTTTTTAACCAAACTGTTCCCTAAGCTGAAACTTGTGGAAAAATACCTGTTTTGACAAAATTTGCGGTATCAGTTTTTATGTTTTAAAATCATCAAAGCATTCTATATTGACATTTAGATTCTATTTCTTGGTTTGAAATTATTTTCACTTTAAATAGTTATATCTTTAAAGTTTGAAAATATGAATATAAACTTTGAAACATTTCTCATCAATTGTATCCAGACAAAATGTTTCATCTTAACCAAACTGACAGTTTGGGGGTTACTTTTGCTAGAAAACTTAAAATATTTATACTGTGTCTGGATTTGGAAGAGGAGACTTCAAATGTAAAATGCTTGCATGACAGGAAGACATTTCACTACGTATCTCTAGTGGTTAGTGGTGTCTCCAGAGGACAGTAAAGTACCAGTAATAAAATAATTAGCATTTTGAATATGGAAGTAATGACAAATCAGAATGAGTGGTGTGACTCTAACTGAGGGTTAGAGAAGCTGATTTATAATTTAAACTGGGAATTCAGCAAGCTCTTTGATTACAAGAATAGTTTTACTATTGTGCCCTTTTTTAAAGGATGGATGAACAACCTGTGGATTATGGACATTTGCCTCGGCATCTGTTCTTTATTTATCATTGTCAGATTTACTTGCTTGCTAAATAAAAATACAATGGTTTATAATATAATTCAGATGAAAGCACTGATTATGATGAAACTGCAATGCCTTTAGGGAAAGGGGGACCAAAAAAGACAGAGGACTATTTTATATAATATAATAATAGCTTTCTTTCTGCATCTTTCACTCAAAGAAACTAAAACGACAGCTCCCTGAAGATAGGATTTCTGTAATTTCTGTCTGATGGGGAAGTGTTCCACAGAACTGCATTTACAGATCAGGTGTCACAGAAGTTTGTTCTTCAAGAAATTGTACTTCAGTCTTTTCTATTGTTCTAGGATACTGTTATTTCTTTTACTATCATTTTCCATCAGTTAGTGCTTAGGAAAGAATCTCTCCCTGACTCTCCAGATGCTGTTATTTCTGTTTGAGTGGGGGGAAAAATCTACATCAGCAGAATCTCCTCAAAAACTTTCATGTCTGTGCTTACCTTCCAGAATACAAGTCTGCTTACTTAAAATGCAATGATCCTTCAACTGTTCTCATTTTCTGGAATTAGTTCAGAAGATCTTCTTGTTGAGCAGGTATCTTCTAATGCTTTGAGGTAAACCAGCATGCCTTATCTCTTAGACGTGTAGATTGACAGCTTGGATCAGGTTTTCTAGGCTAAGAATGGAAAGTTACTTGGGGCTGACTTCAGCTCCTGTGTACAGACAGCTGGAAAAAGTCAGCCATTATCACTAGGCAGGCCCCATGTGTTGCCTATGCCCAGGTGCTGCAGAGTTGGTATAAAAGATGTAGCTGAGTTTTGTCGTTTCTCATCCTGTATTGTGGGTATTGTTACATTTGTGAGCTGGCTAGGTAGGTGAGTTAGCTGTGTAGCGTTGGATCAGAGAGTGACCTCTGTGGTAGTGTTCAGCTACAGCTCAGTTATTTCCTTCTGCTCTGTCTCTGCTATGGTGCTTTAATATGGTTCAGAATTACTTCTCAAATCTCTTGGTATCATCTCAGTATCTCATCCATCAAAGGGTTTGTGAACTCTCTTGTGTTTTGTCAGTGATGTTTTTACTCTGAGATCTGTTAATCATATTACAAAGAATACCTGATTTCTCTGCTTGCTTGAGTCTTTCTGTCAATGGGTCAGAGGTAATCTTGTTAAATTTCATTTGGCTCTATGAGTAGCTGCAGTATAAATTTATATGTGTGTAGAACCTACTTGCTTGATCCAGTAATTGAATGTCGCATAAAATTTGTTTTGCTCAATCAAAGGGATGTCTAGTCTTCTGAAAGCACTGACTGTGGTCAGCTATGAATTGAACGAGATGCTCTTCTGTTTGAAATGATAAACTGAGTACCATGCAGTAGAGAGAAATTGTATCTGGATTGCAACTAAGGTTTCCAACCAGAATCACAATAGAAATTCAAGTGAGATGTCCTTAGCATATAACCAAAATACCAGATGTAGCTGTGAGGGTATATTGTTTTGTTCTGCTTATAATGGAAAAAAAAAGGTGTGTGTGTGTTAAACCCTTCCCTATTGCTCCATTCAATTGCTCTATTTTAATGTAGCATATTCCATTTCGAACAGAGCTTTGGATATATGTAAGTCTGATTTTACGTTCTTTATGAAACAAAATTTTGAGAGATTAAAAGTGTCCTGTCTAATTTTACAATTATAGTTAGGCTTTAAAATTATTTCTTTTTCCCTCTGGCATGCCATAGGGGGCACATGACTCCATAATCATGCGTCTAGATGCTTAGTTTAGCATTTAAATCAACATGCCAAGAGTTTACACCTTATCAAGCCTTAGATTAGCACATTTATGCATGGAGACTGATTATCTTGATAATCTGTTAATGTAGACTAATATTTTCTCTGCAAAGTAGACAAGTGGCAAAGAAAATAGTCTCATGATATGTATTCAGAGCTGGTTTACCGTTTTCGGGACTTGCTGTAGGGAAGATCTCTGTCAGATTAAAACAGTGCTGGAACTCATGATCCAAAAAAGTGGTTTCTGATCTCTCCATGCCCTCTATATGGTCTTAACAGACAAATTCAACCCAGTGCAATTTGCTTTGAAATTTTTATGAGCAGGAAGTCATGAAGTACTTATAGCATGACTGCACATGAAATCAACCTACAACCAAGACTATTTACTTGTACTCTTTGATTAAAAGACCAAAGCATTTGTTCTACAAACAATTCCAATGCAACAAAGGATGGAATACATGCCACATGCTTAATTTAATAATGAAAATATTTGCTAACTTCAGAGAGAGTAGTTATGTGTTTAAAATCATATGCCTGTTCAAATTTGTTGTTGTTCAAAGCTTATACAGGCAATACTTACCTTATTTCTCTATAAATTGCCAAACTGGTAAGAACACCAACTCTAACAGTCATCAGTATTAAGTTATTCATAGCATTCAGGTGTCTGCTCAGAATTCAGACTGCAGAACTTCTTAGCTCATACTAAAATAATAACACTAACAATTACAGCCTCATTGCTCTTTGACAGAAGCCTTTGAAAATCTTGTCAACAGGAACTCTTTTTATCTCGACAAAACCACAATGTACAGGTCCTCTGCTCTTAACCCTTGGATGCTTTAAGAAGAATCTAGTCTTGTCCAACTGCAGTATTATTGACGTGTAAAAGCTTTTTTGTGCTTTGTAATGTCTTTAAAAGCAGCACAAACAATATTTGTCCATATAGTATGAACCCTTTCCAACTGATCATTGCCATTATATCTCTTTAGACCTCTAGAATTTGTCTAATAGAGGATGCAAGATCATATCTATGTAAATCCAGAGTTCTGTTTGAAGTTGGACACCCAAAATTGAAATAGATAGAGCTTAAAATGTCTTTCAAAGCATGGTCTGGACTTATCCAACCTTCAGTTATAAAATAGAAACATACTTCCTAAGGAGAAAATCTTAAGACCTGTAGCACTTGCTAACAGCATGCTGGGGCATTGCATTAGTATCAATGGACAGGGAAAAGCGAAACAGTCTATAGAGTAATAAAAGGCCCCTTTTTCTAGTAGTTGGATTTTCTGTTCCAGCACAGTATCAGCTGGGCCTGATTTTCCTTTCTTTGTGATAACCTTAGTAACCATTGCCTGAGTGATTCATATAAGAATAGACTAAATGGACAGTAGAGTTCACTTTTTCTCACCATCAGAGGAAGAAAATACAGACTTATTCACTGCCATGAGCACCAATTGCCTGCACTCTTAAGTTACACTCCAAATGACAAGTAGCTGATATAGCTTGGAACATACTCATTAGTATAAATATGACCTGAATATTTCCATGCCCCATTTGTCCCAAAGATTCTTTGGCTGCAAACTCGTTTGTCTCATTTCTCCCTTCTTACTTGTTCTCTCTTTTTGTTTCTGTACTTCTGTTACTTCTTCCTTTTATTCTATCTTCCACTCTCCACCCCCCCCCCCCCTTTTTTTTTTCCTACTAAAAAACATTGCTCTCAGCTTCTTTCAGGCAAATTGAGTTTGTTTTGTGCAGTACAATATCTGCCTTTCAGGGTCTTTCTGCAAATCCTGAAGTACTTCTAGCTCTTGTTTCCTTACACCACTCCACAGAAGGAGAGTCTAAGACCTCAGGAGACAGCAGCTGTTGAAGCATGGGAACAGTAATGTACTCTAGGATCAACCCTTTTATTTCTGATAGTTCTTCAGTACACTTCTTTCCTCTCTTGTTCTGAAAGCCAGTGCGTGCCATAATACTTACCTTTGCTTTCAGCTAGAGCCTGGTTGGATACTGAAGAGCTATAATGGCAGTGATGAGTTGGAAAAAGTTCTTACCATGGTCAGGTCAATTAAGGCTCATTTGTACACTTGGGTGCTGACAACTATATGGACAAATATTGTTTGTGCTACTTTAAAAAGCATTACAAAGCAAAAAAAAAAAAAGCTTTCACTCATCAATAATAATGCAGTTGGACAAGACTAGATTCTTCTTAAAGCATCCCAGGGTTAAGAGCAGGGGACCTGTACATTGTGTTTTTGTTGAGATAAAAAGAGTTCTTGCTGACAAGGTTTTTCAAAGGTTTCTGTCAAAGAACAATGAGGCTGTAATTGTTAGTGTTATTATTTTAGTATGAGCTAAGAAGTTCTGCAGTTTGAAATCTGAGAAGATGCCCAAGTGCTACATTTGAAAAAGGTGCCATTAAACATTTGTAACATTAGTGTGGTATTAAAATGTAACATTATGCAACAAGTAAGCATAGGAAAAAAATATTTCCGTGGAAAAATGTTGGTTCGTCAATGTTTGTCTGTACATGCAGCAAAATTGGATGGTGTTAGAAATTGAAAAATAAATTTATCATCAACAGTACGAGGCAAGAGTAATTCTTCTAAGGCAGAATGCTAATAGAAGAAAGAAATAGCCATTTTGTATAGGCTCTGGTCCTACAGATGTTCAAATGGCTATTTAAATATTGTCTGATAATCTTTACTGGGTGGAAAAATGCAGAATTTCTTCTTACAGCTTTTGGAGAATTTTTACAGATACTTTGTCTTCACATTTCTTTCATTTGATTTTTTTAGATGTCTGTTCCCCATGTCCTTCTTAACTGACTTTCTAGGCAGATGAAATTAAATATATTTGGCCCTGGTAGCTAGAAAGTCCTGTATCTATGTAAGTTTTCCTGGTTTGAAGGTATCTGTTTTGGCCCTCTTCCTAGCACATACCTTAATTCAATCATGCACTTCTTACTCTTTATTTTTTTTTTATTCAATTTAATGATCAAAATATGACAACAGAATTGTAGGTGTCAGTGAGATCTTACTCTTTATATTATTATTATTATTATTATTATTATTATTATTAACAATCTTCCTACAGGTACATGAACTGACTTCCTATAGCGTCAACAATTAATAATTTGAATTGGGAAAGAAACAATTGCTGATGAGTTCTTTTCTCCCAGAAAGGTCAAACTGAATTCAGTTGGAGAAAAAATTTAAATTACTTTGACCATGATAACTTGTTGTTTTCTACATTCTTAGGGTGATGAATATAGATTCCACTGGTCATGATTTCCCTTCCCCATATACTCTCATTTGGAATGTGGCAAGACAAACTCCAGCTCTAATTCTCAATAAAGATGTAATTGGCATGCTGGGATTTTTGAAAGTCATAATTCATCTTTCTTCTTCAGGATGATTTTCCTTACGAGTTCTGTAACATAAGGTCTTATTTCTTCAACAGAGACAGTGGAGTCCCAGGCCTTTACTACTTTCCCATTGGGGTCCACCAGGTATTTCCAGAAGTTCCAGGTTGGTTCTTCTCCTGTAGAATCTACAGGCAAAAAAGTGGAAAATCAGAAAAGAAAACCATGGTTAGCCAATTCCTGACATTTGTTCATGTCAATTTGATGATTACTCTCTCAAAGGAAAAAGGAATGTAAAATTAAGAGTTCAGACTGAATAATAAGATTAATTTTCTTACAGACAGGGAGCTTTAACTAGACAGTAGCCCCCTGGAGACTAATGGAAGCAGTGAAGCTTGAGACAGACAGACAGGAAAAAGCACTATAACCAGTGTTAAAGTGTGTGTGTGCGTGTCTGTGCTATATAGCTAAATCTGAAACAGTTGAACAGTAATAGGAAAATGTATTATATATTATTTATATATAATATCTATACCCAGAACTTTTCCTCAGGAAGCACCCAGTATCATGTGCTTCAGAAGAATGTTTTAAGAAATGCTACATGAAGAAATAACAGAGTAAACTCCAGTAAGTTCCAGGTGGTTTCTTCCTAATCCTCATATACTACAGTTTTTCCCTCCATGACCACATACTCATTTTACATGAGTCACATTCTTACCCTTTGCTATTATGCTACATGACTAACAAAATTTTCAGGATTTTCAAGCAGACCAGGGGCCTCATCTCTCTGATAGCACAAGTACAGACACTACAGACAAATTAGCATCTTTTCCCATTGATTATACGTTGGGCAAAAATTTCATAAGGAATCAGTAGATATTTCAAAGTATCATCAAGACACAGCCCGACCTGCTGACTATCTTGTCATTATGCTGCATAAATGTGCTGCCTCCAGCAGACTCCCTTTTGTGTGTGGGCCAACAGGGAAACAGAAGTTTTGCCAAGTATTGTGTGACGTGTCTGCAGTAATGACCCTTCTGGGCAAAATAGAAAAGAAGGATGTGAAGATGACTAAAAGGAAGTTTGGCTAGCAGAAAGATCCATTACAGACAGCTGGAAGGAGGTGTGCTTCAGGTAGTCAAAAATAGTACTACCATCACTCCTTTAAATTCAGTGGTATGTGGGAGAGCACTGGTGTGCTGGAGAGAAGCAGCGGTGATATGGTCCTTGCAGAATGCAGCTCAGGTGATACTATGTCATACTGTGCTTTATTATATATCATTGCTGGAAGACATTTCCTTTATGTTGGATAAAGACTGATGTTTTAGTTTAGCATTTAAACGGTTATTTAGAGTATTTGTTCAGTGCAAGAAAAGTAGTGCCTTGATAGAGAATATCCTGCTTTATAGTGTATTTTGCTAGCTGTCTGCCAAGAACCAGCAAAACCTCTTCAGTTCTTAGTGCTAGCTATAGCACAGATTAGAACTAGAGAGACTGTACAGTATGGGTATTCCAATGCTTGGCAAGGGGTGAGGAAGGGAGTATTCAAGGACATCTCTTAGCGCCTGGTTTCACTTTTTGATTGTTGAAGTAAATTGTGTAGGTGCTTTGCTTCCACTTATCCTACAGCTCTTGAAATGAATCTTATAAATCCAACCTGCAACAGTTGTGTCACGGGAGAAGCACTTATGAGACTGCAAAGTGGAAAAAGGAAGATCAGGTGTTGTATGCATACAGGAGAACATGTATTCCATGTAGAGGTTTATTAGACTAGCTTTTACAGGGCATTTGTTATTGTAGTGTCTCATCCCTGGAGATCTTTTTAAAAGGTTAGACAGTGCTGTCAGGGGTGACGCAGAGAGAAATCCTGCCTTGTGTAGGAGGATGGACTAAATGACTTCTGACCTCTTTAAGCCTGACAACTCTGGGCTGTGATTCTGTGAACACAGTCATAGATATCTCTTTTTTTCTGTTGGATGGTATTTTGTGTCAGAGGAATTCCACGCTGGGGAAACAACCCTCCAATGTTCCAGATTACTCACCAATTAAGTACTTGAAGGCAGGAATTGCACCGGCTCCGCTGACTGCAATTTTGCTGAACATGGGAAAGGAGGCACCATAAGTCTTCCGCGCAAAACTCTCGATTTCTTTGTTAGTGTCTGGTTCTTGCTGCCCAAACTGATTGCATGGGAACGCCAGCACATTGAAATGATATGGGCCGAGGTCTCTCTGTAACTGTTGTAAGGCCTTGTAGTGGCTATCTGTATAGCCACACTCACTCGCAACGTTGACAACTAGCGACACCTAAAGAACAAGAAGGATTAAAAAATATGCTGCACGTGACAGTTTTCCAAAAGGTAGGCTGGGATGCAGATTATATTAAAAAAATTAGAATGCCTAGAGAACTGTGACTGAACACTTACTATGTTTGAAACTACATCAAGTTCTGTTCACAATAGGAAGATGTAATATTTCTCTTATGTATTCCCATTTGGCAACCATGAAGATAATAAAAAAAATGCTAAGCAATCTTAATAATCAGTTTACAGAGAATCTATGTTTCTCTGTTCTGCCCTTTGGATAGTTTCTAAGCATATTTAAGAAATTACTATCCAGCTAGATACACCAAGTTGCATGAAAGAAACTTGCAAATGTATTTTTGGTAGTTTATTTGTCTGTCATGAAGCATCTGTTCTGCAGTGTCTTTCCTTGTACAGAATTAGTACTTGTACAGAACTGGCTGATCCATTTATCATTGCTAGCGTAGATGTAACCTGGAAGTTAATAGAAACAATTACAGGATTTTGGGTTGGTCTATGCAATATGGACTGTAAAATTTCCCACGATTTCTAGAGTAAAATCTACTCTGTTGTGACCAAAATGACAACAGTTTCTGCATAAAGGTTTACTGCCTCGATTAGAGATTCCAAGAAGTGAACACTGTGCCCGCTATCCTTTAAAGTCATTCCTGCAGCTGATCATTGTTGACGTTGTGCGCATTGTGTCATTCAGACATTACCACCCGACACGTTTCTGCCTGCATAGATCCAGCAGAGAGGAAGATGCCAAACACATATGAGCACTACAGGAGAATAGAGGCATGTGTAAGGAGAATACATGGTGGAATAGATTCTGCCAAGAATTTGTTGGGAAAATTAAGTACCTAATCCTGAGCTGACACATACTACAGTTTCTCAAGGCCTTGAAGAGCTTTCCATTGTTTTTTGAGATATTTTATCCTTAAATAACTTCAAGAATTTATTTTTAGGCTTACAGATTTTATTATTGTTACAAATTTTGTGTGATTGGCCACTCATTCTACATAAATTGAAACTATTCTAATATTTTCTTCAGCGTGGATTAAAAGCTGAATGTCATAGATCTTTTAGATACAATATGATTTTATTTTAAAAAATAGCATCACACACTTTATAGTGACGTTTCTTTTACATATAGCTACATTCTATTCCTTTTTTTCAGACCAATGTGTAAGAGTCATAAGGCAATATAAATTTTATAATACTAAAAATATTTCTGCCCACCTAGATTAAAATTAGGCATAGTGCAGAAAAAGCATCATGATTTGGGAACTGAAATTCTGCCTGGTTTACACTGAATCCTGTGGGTTTCTACAGATTATACACCAACCCAGAAGCCAGTCCTTCATTCTCAAATTGCAAAAAAAGTTTGAATTCAATCAAACTAGCCAACACATTCCCCAGTGCTAGTACAACAGTAGCTATTCACAGCGGATCTTTCTACAAGTGTTTGGAGGTTTCGTAGAAGATGGCATCTTGGTTTCATTGTTGTCACTGTGCGACAGCAGTGTTGAAGGGCCCAATGCCACAAGAGGAAAGCCTGAAGCTTGGACACATTAACTGACCCAATCAAATTACACAGCAAACAGCTGCAAGGCAAGAAAAGGAAGTAAAAAATCTTGACTCTGGGTCTCATACTTTTGTGTCTGTGACCACTGGCTTTGCTCAATTTAAACTTTGGATTCCAATGTTACTAGTGTTGCATATTCCTATATGTATGTTCTTATACAAAATATAAAAGTATATAGCAAATATTAATAGAGTGTATCCAATAAATTATATGAAAAATACACGACTACATGTGTATAGAGTTTTTAAGGCCAGAAAAAAACCTCGCATATAAAAGCCCACAATCTGGGTAAAGTATAGGGTAATAAGATGAAATCCCTAGAAGGGGTAGGAATGAGTAAGGGAAAAGCTAAGGGGATGTTTATCATTTCTTATGTTAAATGCTTACTTTGTATATTTTGTACCTTCTACAGGTATATGGCTATTTTTAAAGTGGTTTTGGAGTGACAACGTTTTCCCTGGAAGACAGGTAATCTTATAAAGCAGACGTTGATGTAATCTTTGTGGTGTAGTGTGTCAACAGAATACAATCTAAGCAATCCCTATACACTTGCATATGAAATATGATCTGGAGCCATCTAGCTAGTTTCCAAAGCATTGCATTCATTCAGACTACATTTACAAGCTCTACCTGAAATTTTAAATTCAGTCTCCTAAAACATCCAAAGATATGGTGTATAATCAGATTTTTCTTTTCAGAGAAGTAGTAATAATTTTATGATGTGTTCCTGTTGCAGACTGTCAGCATTTCAAATAGAACTTATATATTGGACATAAAAAATAACTATTGGCAGTTCTGTGCTTTTTAAATAATCTGTATTTACCAAGCCTACTGACAACTGTAGTTAAGTGTGACTGAAGTAGAGAGTCACATGTAGTTCTTTCATATAAAATTCTAGAGGGTTTTTTAAATCTAGTTGAAGACTCAGCATTCTCATGATGCAGAAGTGTTCATATACCTTACCATATTCATATCTATTGGTACTTTACCCCACATACAGTGCTAATGTAAGAATTTATCGTTGGAGGTTTTGGGGAAAAGGTTGTGTAGGTATTATGTTCATATTATAATAGATATGAAAGATGACATGCCAATGAAAACAATCAAGCTTTTATAATTTTTACTTGATATTGAAGTTGGGAGGACTTGAAAGAATTCACTCAAAAAGAGACAACAATTTTAATTGACAGCTGCTTAAAACCAGTGATTACTCAGCATGGTGGTGAAAGGCATGAGAGCTCATGCTGCAAATGGTGCAAACTTCCAAACATTCTCTCACAAAATAGGAGATAAACTACACACAGCGTTTCTTAGAATAGTAGACACATTCTACTTCTATTTTTTCCGTAGAAAAATGCATTCTATTACTGAACTTCATAATTTAATAGTGAAAACCTCTTAAAAGTATAACTAACACATATAATAAAAAACTTTAAGGATTTATTACTATTTCGTAAGGAATGTTTAAAATTACTGTTTAAAAATCTTTACCAAGTTCTCTCTCAAGTGTCTGGTACCAGAAGTGATTAAATGTGGTGATTTTTTTTCTATATTCTATTTTTAATAAATAGCAGTCACTCTTTTTGTTCTCATGAAGAGGCTGTACTTTGACCTCTTACAACTATTAATGATTAAATTAAGTCCGCTGTGCCTCTTGTCTGACTTTAGGATCTGAGAGTGCAAGTCAAGTACACCACCTAGTGTGCAGTGCAAACAATTCATCCTGGACTTTACAAGAATTATTTAATTTAAGCTGAATTCTCTGTTAGCTATTGTCTGACCTCTTAATACTATCCTTTCCTTCCATTTGCTTAGAAAACACATGCATTCTAGTAGTGAACTCATTTATTTAACACTGCAAAAATATTTCTTCGTTTAATTAATGTTTACACCAGTGTATCTCCTTGAGGAAAAGATCCCTAGAGAGATTTATGAATCTGCTACCAGCTTCAAGTAACCCTTTGTGGATCTGTTAGCAGAGACAGTAGATACTTAGAGGTTTAGACCTGGAGATTCTTAACTGGCTCCATCTGACTGATGGAAGAACCAGCGACAAGTGTCAGATTACACCATCTCAGAGAGTTGTTACCTTCATGGAAAAGAATAGCAATACCTTGTATGGTAATTAAGTAGCTATACTCTGTATTTATGCACATTCAATAATATTACATTCTTGGATTGCAAAGACCTGTGATGCAAAGTCCCTAGCATTATTTTCAATAGTAAAATAATACTTCACATTGTTATAGTGCCTAATGCTTTTACATTATTATAGTACCTTTCATTCAAGATTTCCTAAGCACTGCACTAACACTGCTTAATTACACCTCAGCACACTGTACTTAGCTGTGTGGTAGGTAGGCAGGCAGGCAGGTACGTAGGTACTATTATATCTAGATAGGTATAAACATAGCAGGGAACAAGTTGACGCTTGGGAGCTCTGACTCCCAAATAGATACTATTCTTGGCAAGAATACTGCCTATTACAGCATATAAGATAGAGAGCATAAAATATAAGCTTTACTGAATTAGATGGGTAGATAGATAGTTTAGATCGAAAACTAATCTTCTTTGGATCCTTCTGATTCTTTTCCAACCACACATCACTGCCCTTCATTTTTAATGTAGATGGGTCAACATCAGTATGGTAGCCTGGAAAAAGCATAGGAGGGTGGCCTTCTTGTGCAACACAGTAAAACAGCCAGCTTTTTGATCTATTTCACTTCTGGTACTCTTTTTTTCAGTCATAGTAGTCTTCCCTTTCTCTGCTTTCAGGCAGATGTAGTATCACACCTGATTTTGTAGCACGTATGCCAAGTTTTCAGCATTCTGGCAGTATCTCTTATGCCCCCATAAAAAGGGAGTACTCCCTCACATATTATTGATATTTTCATTAAAGTGGAGGATAGGTTATGAGTGTGCACATTTATTTGAGAAAAAAAAATCTGTTTATTTTTTTTCATTTTTGTTATTTCAGAATTGTTATTCCATTTTTTATTTACTGTATAACAGAGAGTACTTGTGATTTGTATCAAGATGCACTTGAATGGAAAATGAAATAATATAAATTGGTTTTACTTCTTTCTTACTAAAAGTTATCTCAATGTAAATACACAGTAATTTATATTAATAATAGTTATTGAAGAAAGATTCTGCAAGTCATGAATTGTACTGACTGTTTCTACTTAGTATGGCTCTTGTGGTTTTAGAATTAGCAGACTTTTTTTATACTCTGGAAGCTTTTGGATTTTTTCAGTTCCCAGCTAGTTTCTTGGCTATAAATTAATTATTTAACTAAATTAGTTGAGTGACTGAATTGAAGAAAATGTTTTCTCTACATCTGCCAGAAAGCTTAAAGCTGTTACAAGCAGGTTTAGCAATGAGCAGACTATTGTTCCAGAGGCTAACTAGTGACTCACTTTCTTTAAAACATCAGCAGCATATACATAGTACTTGTATATTATTTGCATTAATGGCTTTAAAATATTATGATAAACTTACGTCTTAACATTACTTATCTAACTGCAGATTTAAGTGGTTTATTTTAGGAAATAAATGGGAGTTTTAATTAACCTTTGCCTACCTTGATATTGAGCTCTGACAATGTAATAGCAGAAAGGGATGTGTTTTATTGCTGTAAATTTCTTTAAAATTGTGCATGTGCATTCTCAAACAGCAGCTAGTCTGAACATTAATAGGCTCTCTGAATGCAAATCTTTATGTTCCGTACAGAAGCTGGTCGTCACTTTTTTGGAATAGACTATTCCATATGGCCTAGCAGAGATCAAGGAGTACCATTCACCGATGGTGTTGCTTTTCCCAAGGTATGGCCCTAGAGCTCTCCCTCACGAAACAGTCATGCCTCGAGGACGGCCTGGTAGCATAGCACCACTGGAGATACAGACACACAGCCCTAGCCTGGCGTGTTCATGAGATACCAGGGCAGGCTCTGCAGCTTGTTCCAAAGGGTATGAACACCTTCAGCTCTCTGCAGGGCAGCTGTAAGGAATTCCTCCTAGTTCCCCCTTTACTCCTTTCCATGTGGATTCTGGCCCTGAGGTAGAGAAGCTGCAAGTGGTATTTGCTTATTTAGACAGATTTGCAGATGACCTGCAGACATAAAGTGCCCCAGTAACAGGATTTATTGACAGAGCCTTTGGAAAGCACTCCTTAAAAAGCAAATATTGCTTAATATTAAATAGGTTCCATGTTTTTTCCAATATAGATATTTGAGTGTGCATTGGCCCAGTTCTGCTCTATCCAAATTGTGAACAGAGGGAGAGGGGGAGGAGGACTTTGACCAGGTAAGAGTCAGACCTCTCATTTGGTCCAAATCAACCTGTACCCCTTTCTACTGAGCTCAGGAGAATACGCATCTCCACCTCCCATGGGCCTTCTCTGCCTTCCTGCCGATGTTTTAGTGACCTGCTGCTGTGGACTAGCGAGCTTAGACACCTCAGTGAAGTACCTGAGGAGGGGGAAAAGGAAGCTGGAAACACAAAGCTGGAGAACAAGGGTGAAAGTGAAAAGTGGTGCCTGCCTTTCTGGGCAGCAGCTAAGCTGTCAGACTGCCTGGCTGTACCACAGAAGATGTGTCACTTGAGTGCTAAGGGTGGCAGCTGTGGGCTTCGTGTCGATTTTAGCTTCTGTAATTTGTGAATGTGGCTATAAGAGCTTATAGTATGATGCACCCCATGTGCTAACTTCCCTTTTCACTCTTCCACAGGTACTGACCATCTTTCCTAGACGGTCAAACCACTAAAAAAAGAAAAAAAAAAAAAAAAAGAAAAAAAAATCAGGTTACATTCAAGGAAATTGCTGTTAAAATGGGAAGGAAAGCTCTGCCTAGAACTCCTGAATGTAACACGTAAATGAAATTTAAAGGACATTATAAAAGTGTATGTGTGTCTACGTGCCCTTCTTCGTACTGCTGTTACACTAAAAAGCGACAACTGGAATAGCATGATTTTGCTGCAATTCCACTATACACCGGTATTAAAATAGCTACTTTATCATGCCTGCCTTTTGCTTTTTTACTCATTATGATGAAATCTGTTAATTCCATTAGCCACCGATTAAATACCATCTCTTTTTTTAAATGCAGAACATTCAAAAAGGAATGGGATTTAGGTTAAAAATATTTTACTAAAAGCCATGCGGTTAAAAGGCAGAAATAAGCTCCCAAAGTAAGTTATACAAAGACACAAACTTCCTGAGCTTCAAGTGTAACAGCCACGACCCAGTGCGGCTCATCCTGCGGAGGAGCGGCCGGCCGGCAGTCAGGCAGGCAGGCAAGCATCCCCTGCCTGCCACGTCTACAGGCAGGAGCCTGCACCAGGAAAAGACGCGGACACACACGGAGGTTGGAGACTGCAAACGTTTTATTTAAAGGGTGCAAAGACCTACCGAGCGCTATCACGGGAAGCATGCAGGCAACGCTCCAGATCAGTTAAAGAAGAGTCGTAAACCCGCATCTATCTGCGCGCCTGCCGCCGGTTAATGTCCAACCTCTCCACCCCCAGCTGGCTTTTGCAGACATGCATGCAAGGAGCGGCTGGTTAGCGAGGCAGGGCGAGAGCTGCCCGCTTCCGCGCCGACTTACCGAGCCCCTGTACTTCTCCAGAGAGACTAGTTTGCCCCTGATGTTTACAACTTTGAAAGTGTAAAAATCAGGCTCTTTCTGCTGCGTAGCGGAAAAGGCTAAGAGCAGGAGTGCTGCAATTGCAAGGAGCATGGCTAGAGGGATGAGGAAAACTTTGGGGAAGGAAGAGGAAGGCTGGTGCTCCACACTGCCCTCAGGATCTAGCATACTGCACGGCCGCGCTCCAGAGAGGCTGGCCACGATAGGAAAGCGCTGCCGCAAAGAAAGGACTGCTGCAAACCGAGCTTTTGCAACAGTCTGGCTTCTGCAGAGGCTTAGAAGCCGCGTCCGTACCAGACCTCCGGAGGACGTATTTATGGAGCATTCAAATACCCTAAAATTGAGTGTTTCATGGCGGTGGTGGTGTATTAAGTAAGGCCATTTATGGGTACAAGACAAATCAAAGTGCTGGTTGGCTCAGGAACAGTGATAGTGTATGTGTCTGGGAGACACCCGTCAGATTTGGTGATCTGCTTTAAGTCCTAGGAAAATCAGAGATGGAGTTATTGTGATTTTTGACGAATTTGCAAGTGCCTTTTTTTAGTATACTAACTGTAGCATCTAGTCACTACGGTGTAATGTCAAAGGATACCAGTGGCTTGGTTGCTAGTGGTTACTGAGGCAAGTACTCTGAACAGGAGTCGCAGCATACAGTCAGCAAAACCGACTGTAAACGTGCCATGCACGGTATCGTGTGAAATGGAGCACCACCAGCCAGGTCTTCAGGAAATTTGTCCCTCTGTGTGCACCTGGTTGGTGAGAAGTGAGCGGTGAGACTGCTGGTCTTGACAGTGTGATCTGGGAGAAACCTCATTACCAAAGGGTTTTTAAGCAAGAAAGAGGCATTAAGCATTGGGAATTGATTTTGGTACCAAAGCTTTCGGATAGACAGAGCCAAACCACTGCTTCAGTGCACTGATGTCACTGTTGGGTTGTCTGCAAGAAAAAACTAGCCATTTGTACAATTTGCTACTATGCCTGCTGGAAGAAAAGGATTTGTATATATAAGGTAACAACAACAGAAAGCATTTGATGGTCATTGATTTCTTCTTGGACCAAGAAACTGGTCCTCCATGCCTATGATTCTGATAATTCTTGGCAAAGAAAAGCAAAATGTAGTGATTTATAGAAAACAATTAAGTAGCACATCCAAGGCGTATTGGAAAACAATTAAGTAGCACATCCAAGGTGTATTGGAAATCTATCTTTTGAAGACCAAATTACATTTTGTAATCTCACTTTGTGATTTCTTTTCTTTAAACTTAGTTTTGGTAGATCTTTGACATCTTGATTAAATTTGGTTAGGTAATTCAAGTATAAGTGGCCTTACTGTAAGTGAACAAGCCATGTATAACTAGTTGAAAAATTTAATTATAGTTCTTAAACATTTCAGATTTTTCATATTTTTATGTATTTCAGCTTAAGCAGACATCCAGCATCAAGAAATAATGCAATATGCTACAAAAATATATAGATGGAAAATCTTCTACCATGCTGTCTATGGGGAAGATACATTGTGCTAAGAATCTGAAGTTCTCATCCTGACAGATAAGTTCTACCTTTCTGTATATTTTCCTGGCAGTAGTATTGACCAAGAACCTTTCCTTTAGATGACAGTCAAGTATGATTTCCTTATTTTTTAAATAAATTATCTAAGAAGCTTTAGAGTTTCTTCAGACACAGCTGGAGACAGAGAGTAGGGCTTTAATATAGTATATACATTTCCATAAATTTTAAAAACCTAATAAATCCTAAAAATAATTTAAAAAATCATTCCAATAATGACAGTAATTCAACATAAGCATTTTTTGGCTAGAAAATTAAAAATCATAGAATCATTTGGTTGGAAAAGACCTTTAAGATCATCAAGTCCAACCGTACCTGTCCACCACTAAACCATGTCTCTAACCAAATCTACAACGCACTTTTACATGTTTTGAGGCATAACGTTATAGTAGTTTGGGTATGGGACTAAAGATGAGGCATCGTACTGCAACATAAGACAGACAAGGTTTTGCTCTGGGAAGGACTTTATAAAATCCACTTCCTACAGCTTTATGATTATTGTCTCTGATTTCTAAATAAAATTTAGTGGCTTTCAGAATTATATTTTCTCCTACCAACTGAGCCCAGAATCTGAAAGTTTTTGATCACTGGCACTGATTTGGGAATTCTTTAAATAATGGCCAGCTGGCAGTAGAATTCAGCTTCCTCTTTTACTGCTATGTTTCTATATTGCTCCCTGCAATAAAACATTCTTTAACATTGGCAAAGAAGAAGGAATTGTTTCTGAATACAGAGATAGACTATGTCAAAGACTGTTGGCTTTATTCAAGTTTTCACAGCCAAACTGCACTAGCATTTCATATTAAAGTCTATCCAGTTATTTGAACTAAATCTGACATATTGTAATAAATTTCAGCTTGCAGGAAAAATGCCAGTCAGGTTTGCAAACTGGTGTGTGTTTGCTCACTAGCATGTCTAAATGTTGATCTAGGAGGACCGTATCCAGCAGCAAGTATAATTTAGTTACTTTTTCAGTTTACTCTTTGGTCTACTAAACCTAGTAAAAAACTTTGTCAAATAGTACTGGACTGAAACCACCACCCAGCTAACCTCAGCTGTCCCCCAAACAGTATTGCAGCACTGCATTTTCTGTCCCTGCTGACCCGGCCTGGGTTGGCCCATGTTCCTAAAGGTGAAAGCTCTGCACTACATCCCCTTAGCAATACCCTGAGCTACCCAATCCTCATTTTGTAAAATGTGAACTTAAGGTGAACTGCGAAAAAGCAGATTAGCTCTAAGGATTGCACTGACTTCCCAAATACATTCAGAAGTACGTCTTGCCAGCATTTATTGAATCCAGGATTACAGATTTTGCAACTGTTGTTTACCTACGACTCTCTGAGGTAGTGTTTCCAGCACTAGTACTTGCATTATTTTTAATACTCTCCTTTGAACCCCTTTAAGCCACATTAATCTTTCATGCTCCTTGTTTTTCTGGAAAGGCTTCCTTAGGCTGGGCTAGGAAGTGCCAACAACATGGCATTTCATTGCCAAGACGGGGCAGTACTATACTGGATCACCAAGAGATTTGCCTTACACAAGCACTTGCCAATCTCTTCAGGTCACCCTCCAGAGCTGCCACGAGCCAGGCGAGCCGGCTCCTCTCCCCCGCGACCT
>NW_009260594.1:697322-697759 GCF_000687185.1 Egretta garzetta | reverse complement strand
GGGAGCCAGGAAGCCATTTCTCCCCCAGCGTCCCCATTTACCACAGGCTGCTTTGTGTGGAGCACACCCGCCCAACGGCATTGGGGGGGAGCGGAGGGGAGGGGGGGGAAGCCCTGAGGAACGGGAGCACGAGGCCCAGGCTGCGGCGTGGGGCAGACCCTCCAGGCGGGCCCTAACCCGCTCCACAGGGCCCGGGGCCTAGCGTGCGTGGGGGAGACCTGGGCTGAAAAAGGGGGAAAAATGGAGAACGGGGGTGGCTGCGGAGAGGATGAATGAAAAACTGGAGCTGCTTATTCCCACGTTCCCGCTTCCTGCTGTGTCGCTGGGGGAAGCGAAGCCCTGAACGCCGGGGAAAACGGGAAGGCGGGCGCCCACCCAGCGGAGGGGGAGTTCTGAGGCGCGCGGGGAGCTCCCCTACAGGCCGGAGCCGATCCGCC
>NW_009260594.1:692944-696670 GCF_000687185.1 Egretta garzetta | reverse complement strand
GGGGAAATGCCCCCCCTGTCCCGGGCCGTCCTCGTGAGCTGTGCCCCCGTGCACCATTTCGTGCCAGAGCGAGAGGTTCTCCTTTCTGTGGGTTATGATGTGCCTAAAATGACACACAGGCATTCCTCCTTCTATGCGTTTGTGCTCTTTTGTTGGCTTATCTTGTATACAAATACAGCGGAACGACTCTTCTGCTTGAGCAATGTGTTGCAATTTGCCAGTTGGCTGAATGTGTCATATTACCTGAGGCCTTCTTGCTTTTAAGGTTGTTTCTGGGTATATCAAAGGAGGATGAGCTCATAACACACAGAGAAACAATATAATCGGGTTTAGGCTAAGGTAGGGATTAGTACATTAAAAAAATAGTTGTATCTAAGTATGGATCTAATAATTTTTTTTATATTCATGCCACTTCCACGTCACTTGGCTTTCTGAGTGCTGTGCCCTGGATTTGAGAGTCATTGCATTTGCTTGAAAATAGAGGATATGTCTTGTTTCTGGTTTTGTTTGACTTGTGCTCCCAGTTTCAGTAGGTGCTTTTTGGATAGTCTGACCCCAGATAGTTATGACATAATTATTTCCGTGGCAAGAAAAGTAAACCAGCTGTGGAAGTGTGAGTTAATTACAATATCTGGCAGAAGATGCTATCTAAGGAGTGAGAGGTCCCCTTTACAAACATGAGTTTTGCAGTGAGCTTTTGAAATAATTTTTCTACTTAACTCTAGTGAAAATACCTTAATAAAATTCATTTGGGGATGAAATTACCGTTTCCCAGAACATATGTATTGGGATATGTTCCCAGAAGACAGGTACAGAGGGATCAGAAAGTTCCTTCTGTGTTCTGTTCTTGCACAGAAGGCAGCTGGGAATTTTCTTTCATACCTTAACTAGCATGGGAAAAGAAACAGCCAGATGCCACAGGACACCTGCGTGGTGCAGGACATTTACCTGGTTCTTGCTCTGGAGGGAATTGCTGCTACAGGGAGAAAGAGAAAAGGGGAGCAGGATTTCCCTGTGTCCTACTTGAAAGCAAGATATCCCTGGGGAGCTCCTCTTAAATGTCTTGTGGATCTGCTTGTCAGAGTAATGGGTTTGGATTGTGTATTCATATTGATTTTGCCCAGCTGAGAGTATATCCTGTTTTATAGTCATAATGTTTGCTTTTGAAATTTTACAAAGTGTTTCTACTAAATTAGCTTTATTTTTGTCCCTATCTTAATGAAATAATGTAATACTGGTACTGACTTGTACTGAGAACTCATAGAAAGAAGGATCCTGCAATTTGCTTAGTGGATTAATTTGCAGAATGGAAGTAGTCCAGGTGAAGTCAACATTTCTGATGCTTTTGGCACATTAAGACTATATTGTATGCTGTTTGATAAATTGTTTAATTGTACATAAATGATAGATAGTAACTCTTGGAAGTACTAAAGACTTATTATCTAAATTTAGTAACAATGCATATGAATTTTGTTTTTACTTTTTTTTTTTTACCAGAGATGCACATACTCCTACTGTCCCTTGGTTCATAATTTTGTTTCTGAAGATTTTAGCAAATCTTTGGAAAAAAACAACTTATCCGATGTTTTTAGATTTTATTTTTTATTTCTGTTGATGTATGAAATAATATTTCTATCAAGAATTAACTTTCAGATTCTGGTTTTTGGTGTCAGCAAAGCTTGATTTGTGAGTTTGGAATCAGTTTTGTGTTACAAACGGTTGTGACTCAGTCTTTGTGCCAACTATATGGATGTATTCTTGACAACTTTTCTAAAGTAGTGGTTTTCAGCATATTTCAGTAGTGAAAGTGCTGGATCCTGGTAAAGCAGATGTAAGGATACTGGTAGAAGATCCATTTGCTTTAGCTGTAGTTTGTGAACTAGTTTGCAACTGGTATGAAGTAGTTCAAAGGCTGTCCCTTCCTAAAGGATTAGAGTTTGGGTGAAGGGATCACTATTGCTTAAATACAATATCCAGCTAAACTTCTATGCCACAAATACATACTGCTGTATATTTATTTAGCATAAGCGCCAACTATAAATGGAGGTTTAAGAATAAGATGGATAAATTGAGTTTAAATAGCTGCCATTTAAGAAGCCAGTTTCATGATCAGTTCAGGCCTCTGGAAGCTAGTTTAGCTTCTGAAAGGCTTTAAATCTATGCAGTGCTGTCCAGAGCTTTTCCAGCCTCTCCGCCTGTATTGGTACAAATGTTGTGTTTGTTTTTAAAGTTAGAGCTACCTTGGATCAGTTTCCTGATCTGGTTACAGCATGTATCTTACAGCATACAGCGACATTTGAGGCAGGTGGTACCCCTCTTCTGGCTTCAGTGCTTGGTTAAGTTGATGTTTAAAGGACTATTACAGTAAAACCTAGGATCAGAACCAAAATGTACTAAAGCATTAGGAATCTTATATGAAATATATGAATATGAAATACAGAGGTAAGGGAAGCCATTGTAGCTTAGTTTCACAGCCGGTGTGACAGAGAGGATGGCTTTTCCAAGTTTGGAACGGGAGTCATCAGCAGTAATAGGTTCAGAAAGTGGTAGTTCTTGGTGTTTGGTCACGTCCCTCTTTCTTACCTCCTCGGTGAGTCATAACGCATTGTAGAAAAGACAGCGGGTGTCAGTGCAAAGAGAGTATAATCTGTAAGAAGCTCATCTCATATGGATCTCTTTTCCAGCATATTCTGCTCATTTCATAATTTACTTGTAAACTATTTGTACCTACCTGGTTAGTAAGTTTCACATCAAGCAAACCTTTTCCTCTTACTTCAGTTACTCAGCGGTACTTTTGTAATTCTGTTATATATATATATATATAACAGATATAATCCTGTTAGTTATCTATACATACTTGTTTATCTAATGATCGCTCCTTAGAAGTTTTCCATCCTCCACACTGTACATACAACATCAGACCTTCCTACCGACTTATGTATCTTCACTAAGCCCAGAGTGCTAGTTTTGTTGCATCCCTCTTCTTTGTGTTAAATTTTGTGTGCACTGCACTGGCTTTCTTCTAGATAGATTTTCATAGTATTATACTTACTAGCCTAAATTCTATAGCCTGTAGAAACAGGAAGGTCTGAAACACTGTATAGCACTTAACTAAGAATACCAATGAGTGTTAAGAATACCGAGGCACTTTGGTGGCCAGTAATCTCTGATAGTTTTAGTTTTAAGTAGTTTGGAAAAACACCAAGGACTGATGTACTAAGTTATGTCTAGTTCATCATAAAACAAACATAAATGTGTTATAACTTTTTTTAAACTATTGGCATACAACATGGGAGAAGCTTGAATGATTTGTAGAAGTTCTCAGACACAAAAATGGGCCTAAGGCTGTAAACAATGCAGAGAACAGACACCCTCCAAGCACATTAGGGCTGTCTGTAGACATTACTTGGGAGCAGAGTGCAGAGGACAACCTTTCCTTTTGTTCATGGCTGTAACCTTTGTTTGCTGGATTTCCTTTTATTTTTGTTGAGGAAGTTCAGCTGGGCTGTATTGGTAGTCAGGCTCAGGGAGGGGACTGAGGTTAATCACCCCACGTACTGTTGGAAGGCTGGCTAGGGAGATTTGAGCTTAAGGGACAATCATAATGGGACAGATAAAAGCAGGTCTCAGATAAAATACAGGTGTCTCTATCTCAAAGGAGGGAGTGCTTTATAGAAAGAGGGTGATAACAATTACATTTGTAGTACTTTGCTGTTTATATTTAAT
>NW_009260594.1:665643-692929 GCF_000687185.1 Egretta garzetta | reverse complement strand
TTCTTCTACACTCTTGGACATTTCAGCCAGCTGGGACCAAATTTTAGAACATATTTGAAGTAATGTCGAAGGATCATTGAGTTTCTGTATGTTTTCTGGAAAAATCATGCCTCTGTAGAGGAGGGGTCTCTGCTGAGGGGAAAGCAGAAGGAAGTTACGTTTCCTCTTGGGGGTAGCCAAGAATCAGTCAGCGTGTATGTTCCTTCAGCTACAGCACGTCTCCTCTGCTTGTCCAATGGGCTGTGATAGAGAGTGTGACAGAGGAGCACAAAAATTAATGTATAGAAAACCAGGTATATTCAGTTCTGCTGCTAATGAAATGATTAAAGAAGAAATGCTTTGCAAAAGAGCAACTCAGGCTGCGAGAGCGCACAGTTTAACTTGGTCTTCATCTTTGAAGAGGCCCTGTTATGGCAAAGTCTGACCCAAAATGTATGCTTTTGAAGGAGTTAAATATAGTTGAACAACTTGAGAGGAAGGAGTGGAAGGGCACATGGGTAGAAGTATCTTCTTGAAAGTGTTTTGATTTTTTTTTTTTCTGTTTGGAAGTAAGCCTTACCCTGAGTTTTTGCAATTCAAATGCAGAATTTTCTAATGCTACTCTGAGAGAAGCAGGAAACAAAAGAAACTGGCAGAAATGAAAGTGAAACAGTCTCATCCCTTCATTTCGTGAGCCTAAAATGAATTCTACAGTAGTGAAGTTGAAGCTGATTTTACATACTTTTAATTTGATTGTTGTAGGTATGTATAGGCTTAATAATATTCTAGAGTTTGAGGTCAGATGGTATCTTGTCTGACCTCAAGCTGTTGTATTTCAGCCAGATTATTTTTCTACAAAGAGCCAAGAGTTGAGCTAGATTTCGGAGGAGTAACTGGCACCATACAGTCAGAAAGCAGGGGAAACAGTCCCCTGTAACACCAGGATATTGAATAAGTGAAATACACTGAAATTATTTCAACAGGTTAATCATACCCCACTTGCAGATGCAGGTGAAAAAAATCTGGTTTTGTTGCCAGCCTGCCTGGAAGAAAATTATTCTTTGATTCTAGGTCTGGCAATTTGGTATGAGCCTGAGCTTGTGAATAAGACATGCCATCCAGGTTTCTAGAAAAGATGCCACCTCAGCACTGATTCACTCCACTCTAGTGTTTTGTTTTCAACCATGTTATTCTTTTTGGAGGCACTCCTTTCTGGTTTACTTTGCAGTTCTCTGTGAGATGACTAATGTGGTTATTATTGAGTAGGTACAGCACTTTAGATTATTTTTTTCTTTGCTAATTCATTTCAGGATTAAAGAGCAAAAGGAAAAAAATAAAGCAAAAAAAATCCCAAAGCACAACATTATTCCACTTGCATTTCAGACTCTGAATTTCATCGTGGAACTCTTTGTTTGGTACAATATATTCTTGTCTTAGGAAATTTCATGACCTGTATTTATTCATCTTTCTCAGGAATAAAGAGTATATGTGTACTTTTAAACCTTAACTACTTGCACTTGATTACACTCACTCTCTTAATATGTAACGTTATCACAGTACTCAAGTTATTAGCTGGGTTATAAAGATAGTTTTTATTAGCAATTTCCTTAGTTGTTTTTTCCTGTCACATTTGTACATTTGATTAAAGCTAATATATTCTCTTTGAATATATATCTGTATTTTATTGAATGGATGAGATCAAATCATTTGAGCCTACAGTAGAATTTTTCTGGATTTTTTTTAAACCTTCTTGCAAAATACGAATCTAACAATTTGACACTTGGAAAAAGCAGAGCAAAATAAAGCCTCACTTTTCCTCCAATGCCGGAGTTTCATGGTAGCTTTTAAGATGGAAGTGGTGCCAAGAGAAGTTGTCCCCACCCTACTAGTTGTTTGTTATTACCAGCTCCTGCTCCTCCTCCTCTCTTGTGCCAGCTTTATGTTAAGCTGGATTGGTTTTCCGGTTTTGTTCAGTGCAGAGCTGCACAAGGGAGGGAGCAGCCTGAGGAGTGGGAGTAAGTAGCTGGGGTTGGAGAAAGGGCGTTATTGCTCCTGTCAGAGTTGGTGCCGACCTACGCTGCTTTTCAGTGAATGTGGAAATGTGGCCTCGGCGCACTCCAGTCCGGAGTTGAAGGGTGACGTGGATGTCAGAAATGAACCAGAAATGAAAGTTGAACTGATGCATGGGGGGATTTTTTTTGTTGTTTTTTTGTGGGTTTTTTTTCTCCCCTCTTCAGGTTGAGCAACTGAAACATAAGGAATAGTTTAGAATTTGAAAAATCCTACTCTCTCTTTTAGTTACATTAAAAAAAATCGACAGTGGAGTACTGTTTAAAGATAGCGACATCCTGTATTTAGCTACAGCATCTCACCAGTCTATGGAGTGGTACTAGAACAATTTAGCCAACCTGTGGGGACCCTGGGCTCTTCTTACCGCACGGAGGCTTGAGCAGTGCTGGTACAGGTGGGCAGTAGTTCTTGCTGCCAAGCTAAGAAGAATTGCTATGGAAAAGATTGACTACAATTCAAGGGCAAATACTATTTAATCTTTTCAATTTTTGGTCTTTGACATTTGATATGGAAGTAAGAGCCAGGTGTAATCAGTGTTTAATAGAAAATAGTTGTAATATTAACTAAATGTGTTTGTGAGATGAAATACTTAGCTGTTGTAATGAATTTAGGGATACAGATTTTTTTTTTTTTTTTCAGGTTTTAGATTTTACTAAAGACTGTGATGCTAACATTAACTTCATGAAAATTCTTGTGAGGTTTGATTTTAATTTTTGAAAGATAATATGTATTTTCAATTATGTCAATAGAAGTTTAACATAACCATTTTTAGTATGTGCTTTATGTTCTAAAATATTTTCTGCTTTGTGTTTCTTCAAAGTGAGAGATAGATAGTAAGTACATTATATAGTCTGAAAAAAAAATTGTCTGATATATATATTCCTGATAATATTCAGGAAGTTTTTTTTTTTTTAACCAGACATTTTAATCTGATCCTTCCCTCTGGTTCTTATTATTTAAGTACAAAAGTACATTGTGATACTTCTAATAGTTGTAATTCATTGCCTTTTCTATTATTCCTTTTCTTCACTAAATGGTAAGCTACTTATTTTGATAGGTTCTCTAAAACCCAGAAATTCCCAGGGATCATGCTTTTGCCTACCAAATATATAGCTGGACAGGAAAGAGAGAAACTCTGAAACTCCATGTCTTGCTACAGTTTTATAAAATTTATTTTTGTCTATGTCTAATACTTCATTCTTATAATTTTTTTATTGCTATCTCAAGGTTATTAAAAAAAAAAATCAAGTTCTTGTTATGGATTCCCCCTTCGTTTTCTATATTAGAGTAATTCCTTACAAACAGACCCACTTATTCATGCTTAGCTTCCCAGTGGAAAAGCAATCTTTGTCTCCAACATAAAGCTCAGATGATATACCACCTGAGGACTGAGGTTTCGATAGTAAAGTTAATCTGCAGCTAAACAAAATATTTACTATTTGTAGGGGTTTTTTTTAGCTAAGCAAAATCTTATTTAATTGATGTCAATTAAATTATATGAGAATTGTATGTGTCAGAAATACGATTAAGTATCTGTGGATGCAGGTGACAGGTCACGTTTGTTGTTAATACTTTGAGCTATATCTCTAAATACTTTTTTTTGTAAAATCAGTTAATAAAATGGTGCTTGCTTGCTGGAAACTGAATTAGTTTTCTCTAGTGGATAATTTGATCTGTATGTTTATAGAGTGGTATTTTTTAGATGTGTTTAATTTTTTCTTTTTTGCCAGTGTAGCTGCAGACATCTTGGTTCTTGGGGTTTTTTTCAGAAAGCCAAAAATAGGAAGGAAAGAAAAAAGCAAGCTGTTGGCAGTTTTATCACTGAGTGTTTTTACCATGTTCTGCCATTTTTCATCTCTTCATATCCCCATCTCTTTTAAATAGAAGTCAAGATGATAAAAATTTTCATGAGTTTTACTTTAATACAGAATGTATTATGAAAATGCACTTATGCCTGTGGGGGCAACATGCTTCCTGTAATAATATGTAGTTATGCTATTCTTTAGAAAGGTTTATTTTAATGTATTGTCCACCTAAAGCTTTGATATTTTTCCTTCAGTTTAAAAGTGTCTTATCATTGTTTCTTCAGTAGACAATCAGCTACGATCCTTGCCTGCACCGTGGATTTAAAATCAACTGCAAATTGCTGAAGAATTGCACTTCAAGTGGTCTCAAGAGGCAGGAGAAGCAGGTCTTCACTATAATGGAAGAGGCCAAGAGCTCAAAGAATGGAAATCATGACCCAAGGAAGTCTGTACGTCTTGTCTGTGAGGAAGGCAAAGCAGTCAAAGTTACAAATAATCAAAATTATAAACATAATAGAAATGACAAATCTGTGAAGGATGTTGGGAGAAGTTCTCCAAGTGGGAATAGCAGCAAAAAAAGTAAACAAAATGATGTTTGTTCTGAAAAACAAGGAGAAAATAAATCATGCAAAGTGAATAGTTGTATTCCTGGAACTAAAGATATGGGGTCAAATGTTCAGGATCGAAGTCATGGAAAAGCAAAAAAATTTTCTAATTTATCACCAGCAGTGGAAAACCTGAAGCAGACAAAAGCTCAATCAGTGGGAGAAAACTTTCCAGGCTCCCATGTTTCAGGGAATGGAGTCAGCATGGAAAGCTTAACAGCTACACAGAAAGGGAAACTGGTGTTGGAAAATCCACTGGGAGTTCATACTTTGAAGACTAGTGTTGATCAGACTGGTGATCCTGGTAAGACCGCTTCAGATCAAAGAAAAATGGAACATAAGCCTGATGACTTCAGTGAGTATTATTCAACACTGCTTTACTAAATTTTCTTCTGGTAAAATCGTCAACAATCTGAAATGGGCTTTGAAGCGTTTCTATTTGCATATTTTTTTCACATATAGCAAGTTGCTGATTGCATTTAGAGAGAACATACTATTAATACAAGCATATTACTTAGAGAATAAGAGATTATGATAATAGCTGTCCTTTTTTCTCATGCCTAAGACCTAAACATCTTGCAAGATACTTAGTGTTGGGGGGTTTCAGGCAATTTTGTGAATATAGTGTCTTGGGAGGGGGGAACCCTTCATAATATCATTGCCACTTAAGGAAGTGCCAGCTATTACTGCTTTTCAGAAAGATCAGGGGAAAAAATCTGCAAGAAAAGGTTTTTTTATAGGTAGGGGGAAAATATTTACCTTTTTTTCTGTGATGGTTGTACTCTTTTTGTTACTAAAAATGTTTAAAATATGTTTTGGCAGATGGTTTTTTGGTTTAGGGAACTCTGGAATGTGTACCACCCATCAGTGGTTACCCTTATGAGTCTTCAATTCTTACACATATGTTTCAATTTCAGAATTAAATACATGGATCAGGCTTTGTCTCACTTCAGGTTAACTCCTTAGTTCAAGACTTGTCACATTTTTTCAAAATGCATTTTTTTAAAATAAAAGTGCTGTTTTAAGACGGTGTGCCAGTGCAGACCTTCTATTTGAAGTGTTTCCCATTACTGCAACAGCTACAGCAGTTGCTTGTATGGAAATACTAGGAAAATATTAAAGTGCATATTTTTTTCGCTATCTTAATAAAATTTAACAGGAAAAACAAGTTGAAATGGCAGCATCCTGTGATCAGTCAGCTCTTTGTAGACCACTATTATGTACTGTAGGGACCATCTGTCACTGAGAAACCAGGACTTGAAAACTTGCTCAGTTTTGATTCCTAGCTAGTCTGGGGGCACAGATCTCATTTGAAAGGAAAGAAAAAAGAAAAAAACCCCAAACCAAATAACCCTCACTTTTGCTGATATAAAAACTACTGGAATAATTTAAGATGTAGATGTTTGTATGAATTAGTGGACTATGAACAATTCATAGGCATCTGGAGGAACTGGCCTTTTGGAATTGACCTGCATGTTTGTGAGTAGCATCATTCCAGAGCTCTGTGGTTGCTAGCTGTGGGCGGAAAGGTGTCACAGTGTTTTCAGATGTAACTCCAGCAGCTTTCTAAATGAGGAATTGAAATGCTTGATGACTGTAAGATCATTTGAGTTAATGTATTTAAGGCAGTTCTATGACTGTTTCCTTAACAATGTATTGTGTGTAAAAAAAAAAAAAAAAAAAAAAAAAAATTAAGCCTAATATTTCTTATTTCTGTTACAGTAGAGCATTGGGATCTCACATACTCTGTTCTGCATAACAGAAAAACCCCCTTTCTTGCCTTGAAGAGCTTAATAGCAACTGTGACGTTATGACTGAAACACAAAATGAATACCAATTTTTTTTCCTCTTTTTGATAGCACTCTTAGTGGCAGGCTAGTCTCTGAAGTCTCTCCAAAATACTGGTTAACATACTGGAAAGATTCTAACATCTAAGGTGATTTTGGCCAGCCTTTGGACAAAAAACGAGAATGTAGCTCTAATTTGTGTTCAGCTCCTTAGTGAGATGCTCTTAACTGCTCTGTACTCCTAACTTTCACTTTTCGTCTCCTTGAGTTACTCTGAAGAAAATTACTATTTCTTTCTCAGGTAAAATAAAGAATTCTGAATCAACTAAAGAACATACTTTGGAAGGTGATTATTTAGAAAACACTGCTGTTATTGATGAATCTAATCTGACAGCTGAACAGCAACTAGGATTGAAACAAGCTGAAGAACGCCTGGAAAGAGATTATATCTCCCGACTTGAAAAAGTAGGTTGAGTTATTTATCAGCTAAAAAGAAAATGGGTGTCTTCTTTCATTATCATCACCATATTTCTGGTTGGTTGGTATTTCTACTAGAGCCTGTTGCCTTTGAATCATTTCAGTGTTCTAAGATACTATCCCTAGTAGATGACTAGTCATTCATTGTGGCAGATGATATGGAATGGAAACATAGTGTTCCTTTTGTAGCTTTTGTAGAACTGTATTTTTTAATTCTGCAGACCTAAAGGTTTACACTTCCATTACTTACCTAAGATTTTCTGGAAAGTCTGGTTACCTGGAAACTCAGAATACAGGATCAAAAGGAACCTTGCGCTATCATCAGTATATTGGCCTTCCACCAGTCCGAGTCACCTATATTGAAGATGACTCCTTAAAAATGTTTGTCTAAACTGTTCTTGATATTCCCTCCAATGAAACAAATTTTGAAGTCAGTATAAGTAACCTGTTTTTTCTTAATGTCTGGTGTAAGGGTCTCTTGCAGTATTTTAATCCCTGATGTGTTGTCCCAAGAAAATAAACATGTTTATTACTTTTTTTTTCATCAACTTGCTACACATTTGAAGATCATTACCATTCCTGCAGTCTTACCTTCTTTAGACTCACCCTTTGTTCTTCAGTCTTAAGAGATTTTTTAGTTACTGATTCGATCTTGTTGCTTTTCTGTAGATACCCACCATGTAACTGGTATCCAAAATTGGACATGCAATTTCAGCTGAGGTCTTACATATAAAGAGGAAAGCTGACTTCATCTGTCTGAAATAAATAGCATTTGTGTTTAGGATCTCTGCTATTTTAGCAGCAGTAGAACGTTGGCTTGTAGTTGGGCCAGCAATGATCCCCATATCCTTTTCTTAAGAAATACCCAATCAGGTGTTCCCAGCCTTGTGGTTTTTGCAGTTGATAATACCTAAGGAGGGGTAATACTTTGCTTTGACATTATTTAATTGCAGCTTATTTATTCCATTTCTCTAATTTATTGTGATCACTGAATTTTTATCATCTTACATCTTCTGTAACCTCTCCCAACTTGGTATCTTCCGTGTTTGTAGTCAGTACACCCTCTATTGCATTTCCTAAGTCTTCAACAAAAATATGAATGTTTCTGACCCTAGAAGGACCCCTATTGAAAAATACTTGGCGCATGATTTTGGACTGGTGGTGAACCAGGCTCCTTTTGAGACTGATACTATGACAAGTGACAAAAACTTTGTAAAATTTAAGGTATGACATCTGCTGCTTCTTCTTCAAGCCTTATGATTTTATATTTAAAAAAGTAACCCTAAAATTGGTTTAGTGCAATTTGTTCATAGCTGATCAGTCTTACTAGGTATCTTGTAGAAAATGAGGATGAAGAGAATTAGTAATAAAAGCATAATGACCATGTTATTTTAAATTTATATTTACTCTGCAGTTGGAGGGTATTGGACCTTTTTTTTTTTTTTTTCCCCAAAAGCAAAAGATCAAACTTGGTAAGTGGAAAAACTTGCCTGAATTTAGCAGTGGTTTAGGTTTCCGTATAGTAAGTCAAATTTGTTTAACTGATCTATAGTCCACCTTAGTGTCTTAAAATGGTGTTCTCTGTTCATTCATTGTTATGTCACTGTTTAACATCTGGTGTTTTCAGTATACTTTTCGGTTTTAGTAAATATAGATGTATTAGAACTAGGATGAAAATGTAAAGTGGGTTTTTTTTCTCTCCCAGTTATAACTCATAGCGGTTATTGGAAACATGCTAATAAGTGTGGAGGAAAGCGAAGGCTTTTTGTTGGGGCCCTTTTGTCTTTGCAGTGAGCATATCAAAAGGTTTCCAGTCTCTGTAGCTGTGTTTTATTAGAGCAAGAAAATACAGTTGCAGGATGAGACAGATTGAAGTAGAGTGTTCATGAACTACCCCTCATCTTTGCAGAGCTGGTCCTTTCTGCCTTTTAGTCTAGTAGCTCTTGGTTTTGGTTTCCTGGCTAAATAAACTTCACAGTATCCCCTCTTGGACCGTAGGAAAATAGTGATTTCCTCCCCCCTACCCCATCGTCTCCTGAGGCTCAGCTGCTTCTTGCAGAGACTCTCAGGGGTCTCCCAGGTGACAGCTCTCTGTTTCTGTACTCCATCTCTCCCAGCCTATCTATAAAAAAAAAGCTTGTTCTGCATGTCTCTCCAGTTCTGAGCATCCCAAATTATTCATCAAAATGGAATAATCTTACCCCTTGTCAGAGGATCCCACCTTAGCCAGAGTATAGTCATTAGTACGTCAGAAACACATCTTCCACCTTGTTGGCCAGCCGCACCCTTTCTAGTAGAACAAAAAATGCAGTACTTGCACAGTACGCTGTGAATATGCTAGCCAAACAACAACACCATCTGTCATAACGTGTATAGTAGATAATATGATGAATACTTCCCATTTTCTCATTGGAGAAAGAAGGATAGATACTGAGATTTAATAAATCCATAGTTATTAAAAGCTTGAGCTGGGAAGGGCATGGCTTACTGGCCTTTAGGTCAGCCTTAAGAAGCATAAACTCTTCAGTCTTAATCTTGCCTCACTAAAATTTACTGAGAAGTGTAATATTCAAGTCAGCTCACTTCCTTTCCTTGCTTTCCCCACTTGTCATATGGGTAGAAATCCATTTCCACTGTGTTTTTTGAAGATTACTTAGTGTTTGCAAAGCACCTTGACATTACAAGTGTTAGGTAATTGTTAAATACAATTTATTATTCAAAGAATTGAGTTTTTCAGACACTATTGGCAGAAACATTTTCTTTTAATCTATGGCCTTTTTTCCTCAGCGCTCCCCAGAATACACCAACTGTCAGTATCTATGCAAGCTCTGCTTAGTTCACATTGAAAATATCCAGGGAGCTCACAAGCATATTAAAGAAAAACGTCATAAGAAAAATATAATGGTAAGTTAACAAATAAAATTTTGACTTTTTTTTTTTTTTTTCTTTTAAACAAAAAGATTTTTTTGTTATGTGGTATGTTTTCTTTGGTCATCTTCATTTAGGTGAAAGTTTGTGTGCTGAGCAGAGATCCACAGATTTCTGTTGCTCATTTGTTATTTGAGAGGAAGGGCTTGATGATTTATGCAGGCAGAGAGGAAAGAACGTTTTTAGTCATTGCTTCTGAATTAGTGTCTCTGAGTCATGGGCAGTTCTTCATACTTTTAGTAACAGAAGGCAAGGTACTTTAGGTGAGAAACATACTTAGTTTTTCTGTTTCTTCTAAAAATAGTGTCATTGGTAGCAAGACCTCCAGGGACTGGAGATAGGGTTGGGGATGTTGGGTTTTTCTGTTTCTGCTCTTTTGTCTAACTTGTGAGATTTTTATCTACATCCTTTCTGTGATGGGTAAGCAGCGGGGATAGTGTGTTTAGACTAAAAAAAAGAGAGTTAAAGTAAGGAGGGATTCAGTTCCCGAGTCACTTATCATCTACCTAGGTTTATGTATTTAATATGAAAAACAGTTCTAAGGTTTTCAAAGAGAAAAACAGTTTCCTTATCAGATACCATGGTGTTACTATTTGTTTTGCTTTAAAGAACTGTTATGTGCATGAAATCCAGTAAATGGCGCACTGATGTTCTTGCCAGCCCATTTTTGTAAATGCTGATGAAGAGCTACAAATTTCCAAGTATATAGGGTTTTGTGATTCAGATAGTTAAAATTACTCTTCCTACAATCACTCCCCAAAATGCAGTCAATTACTTACTCCTGTTCCCATGTATTTCTTACCATAGTTCTGTTTGTAATTAATGGTCTAATTCTATCATATATGCAAGCTGTCACCTGGAAAACTCTGAATGCCGTAAATCCATTACATCTCATAAAGTAAGGTTTTTGTGTAATGTTCAGTTACTATTTATAAAGGATTCTAGTTTTCTTGATGTCTGCTAAATTGCTTAATGGGGAAAAAAATTTAATAAAACGGCAACAAAACAGCCCCATGTTTGATAGGGAAACACTTTCATACCATGCTTTTCATCTGGGCATGGGCATAAGAATTGAGGAATTAGGTTTCTTTACCACTGAATGGAGATGCTAGAGGACTGGGAGAGGTTTCAGTTTTTAACACTTGTCTTCAAATAGCTTTATGTTGTGTGCCACAATACAGTGATAAGAGGTATGTAACTGTCTAAAAGTTACTTCATAAAATAACCTATTTACAGCTCTAACTATGAGATGCGTGACTATCAGATAAGCGTATAAGCAGCTGTGGCTTCCCCAGTCAAGAAAAACCCTGAAGTAGTGACATTAAAAAAGCCCAAAGCCCTTTAGAAATGCACATATTCTTTCTTATACTAGATTTGTTCAAACAAGAACAGAAGAGTTCAGAGATACAGCCTAGAACTAACCAAATGTTTTCATACTGGACTGTGTTTTCTTAGCGCATAATTATTTTCTGGTTAGTATTTATTTCTGTTGTCAGTCACAGATTTCGTTTAGTTGGTGAATTTGTGAAACAAGTGATTGTTGTACTTACTCCCAAATGACTTGATGCATCTGACATATTTCTTGCTGTTGGATTAAATTGATTGTAATTTGATGCACTAAAAATAGTACTTTCTGGCACCAGCTGTTTAGGCAGCAATGGGACTCAACTTACCAAAATTTCTTGGAGCTAGGAATACTTTCTGCCCCTGATACATTTCCTTCAAGTACAGTCCACTCTGAAGAAATCTGTGTGACTCTAGAAAAACTTTCTCAGCTCAGTTACTTTTATTATGTGGGAACAATTAGAGCTTTTCATTTCCTTGGATCAATTCTGTTTCAGAACTATCAGAAAATGTGGTTCAGGAATGTAACACAGCAGATTTCCTCCCCAGTTGCCAGCTGTGAAACAACATGTTCTCTTTTAAACGCTGAGCATCTAGTAATTTCTGTGAGCTGTGCTAGTGCATTTGCCAGTTAGGCCAGGCAGAGTTCCTACCTTTGAAAGTGTTTGGTCAGGACACCACATAAATAGAAGAACACAAACAACAAGCGGTACATTTTAATATCGTGTAATAGTATGAGATAACCTTTTTCTCTTAAAATGCCAGTTTTTACTTTTGTCATCCAACAATTATTCAGGAAAAACAAGAAGAAAATGAACTGCGTGCCCTCCCACCCCCCTCTTCTGCACAGTTGGCTGCTCTGAGTTTTACACTCATTGAGGCAGCAAATGAACAAGGCATATCAGATGATGACTTCAGAATTCGTCAAGAAATTGTAAACGAGATGGAGAAAATTATTCAGCAGCCCTTACCAGGTATTCATAGTATTCTCCATTTTCTTTAGGTGAAATGAAAATCTTTCTTTATTTTTACACAGATTTTGGTACCTTCATTAGTGGTGGATTAATGCATTTGGGGTTAAATTATCTTCATGTTACACAATATTAAAATATACAGATATTTTAATAGAGACTGACAGTTGCTTTAAAAGGAGCCAACACACCTACAAAATGAGGAAAATATGATTGTGCTTGTTTTTGCTTTTTTCTAGTATGTGTTTATTGAAGCTATTAGTCCTCTTTAAAGTGATGATTTCCAATGAAGATTGGCAATTTCTAGGGCACAAAATACTTCCTTCCTGGTTGTGTTTAAAGCCTCAGCCACTGAGGATCTCTCTCAGGTTCTAGTCCTATAAACCTTTCCACCTATATTTTACCTAGCATTACTGAATATCTGTGGCTGTTACAGTAGAGATTTTTTTTTTCCCAGGTGCACTTAATTGTGCAGGAAGGAAAAATGAGAAGGAGCTTGAAGTGTGTTTATTTTCCTACTGGTCCTTCAGTTTATAACATCTTTCAGGGCAGATAAAAGTTGGATGAGGCAATTTTTTTTAAAGCATAGTTTTAGGAAAAAAATATTAGACCTTACCTATGAGTGATTTTGGTAAGCATATGAGATATTTTCAGTGCTTAATTGTGATCTGAAATATCTGCAGGCACTGTTCAGTAACTGTTCATTGAAACAAGTCATTAAAATCAGTAAGGGTTAATGGTTTAACAGGTATTTCTTCTCATGTATATTTATGGCTAACTGGTCCTAAAATGAGGAGAGGCGTACTTCAAGATCAACTATAGTTTCCCAACGTCTCTGGAATTGTCTTAAATGGGTCAAAATATTACATTTACTTAACCATGTATAAATATCATACCTAATTTGCTTTTTTCTTGACTGAATGCTTTATGTTGATTAAAAAAAAAAGAATAACTTAGCAAAAAATGTCTGAGTAAGTTAAATGCTTAGTCTTGGGTGTTTTTTGCTTCAGTGGGTCAATAAAGTTCAGTGCATTAATGGGAGTTCATAAAAATTGTCTGGATAAGTTGAATGGTACTCTCTCCCTCCTCCCCCTTCGGAAGTAGAGTATGTTACTTCAATAGGACATGTTAAACATTCAAATCCAATTTATGTAACTGTTGGAATATGCAATAATATAAACAATAATCCTTGACATCTGCTTTTTTGCATTGATTTCTCATCATCTCCTATAGTTAATACACTGGGAGTTTGAGAGTTGATTTTTGGAGCTACAGTAATGTTGACATTATGTTAACAGTGTTTTACGGTGAATCTGAACAGAAGAAAGTATTAATCTCATTGACAAAAAATAAGTTTTCAAACTTTTTATTTAATCTATATTGAAATTGGGTTGATATGCTATACTGTCCTTTTACTTTAGAAATACCTTTGCTCTGTAAAAATAGAGTAGTAAAGATTTTTGTTTGCTGCAGGATAATAGCTTTAGTTTTGGGAACTATATTAAATATAAGCTTAAACTAAGGTGCCACATAGAATGGGGACTTGTGGGGGTAGAGGTTTCCTAATCTCTTTGCTCTGTAATATTGGCATATGTGGCTTCTAGTGCAAACTTCTGTTCTGACACGGTTGAGTTTTCCACTGACAGTATGTTAGCATAAGACAAAACAAAGGAAATTACTACTTTTACATAAATACTCACGAAAATTACTGTGTTAGCATTACTTGGCTGGCTGACTTGTTTGGACTGATGGGCTGATGTGGAGGTGTAGCAGTACTGGAGCGGCAGTCTGTAGTAGTAAATGACAAATTAGTTGTTCCCCTTTTCAAAGCCCACTATGTGAATGTGTTTTCCTAAGTTGTAAATGAGGAAAAAATTGATTCATGCACAGTGTAGAAAACATGGGATGTTCTGGCACATCTCTTGATCTGGCATTAGAACTATGCAAAAATTCTTATTGGAATGAAAACCCATTGGAAATACTGCAATGTAGTACTATTTATTTATTTATTTACCATACAGAAATCCATTTTGAGAGGGCTAAGAGTTTCTAAGTAGTGAAAAATAAAGAAAGGTTTGTTTGAAGCTGTTATGTATAGGATTTATTTTTCTCTTTAGACAATTACTTTGAGAGAGTTTGGTCAGAACACAGCTAAATGTACTAAGAAAAAATACAAGAAAAACCCTCTTCACTGTGAGGCTCATTGAACACTGGCACAGGTTGCCTAGAGAGATTGTGGATGCTCCATCCTTGGAGATTTTCAAAACCCAACTGGACACAGTTCTGGGCAACCTGCTCTAGGTGACCCTGCTTGAGCAGGGTGTTGGGTTTGGAAGGGAAGAGAATAGTCTCAATTTTCAGCTGACATAAATATGTCGGAGCCCTAATATATATTACAGGAAAGTTTTCATCTACAAAAATTACATCATGAAGTACGATAAATTATTGTTTATGGAATGGAATGACATTTCTCATATTATTACTGAATAGTTACTTTCTAATTAGTTTAGATCTGTTGCACATCTTTGCCGGTAAGGAACTGTATTAACTGTAAAAACACTAAATGGATACTGTACTTTCTGTCTTGGATTTTAAGGAAATTACATTTTATATGCATGCTTCATAATGAATTGTGCATAGGAACTTGCTAATGTAATTAACAGATTATAGCACACAAAAACTTTTTGTGACTAAAGTGTATGAGGCAACAAAAAAATTTTATAATTGGCTAGCTGCTGCAGTGAAATCAAGCTGTAGTTAACAAAAGCTGTTAAATAAAATCCTGCACTGAGATGGTGACAGTTACTACTATTTTGTATTTAATTCTATATTAAGAATAAACAAAACTAAAGTGGCATTGCAAAACTTTAAAACAGATGGAAAAATTTTTGACATTTGGTAATTATGCTATTTGAATTATCCTGTTTCCTGTGATGCTGTGTTATGGAAATTACTAGCCTTCACAGGAGTGAGAAAGTGGTTCAATATTCATTAATCTGGGAGTACCACTTGGGAGGTACAGTATCTAAAGCAGGGTATGTGCCATCCATTAAGGAATAATTTATTTACTAGCTGTTAAATAATGATGTTTCTCTCTCTTCCAGACTGTTCACTGAGAATGTATGGCTCCTGTTTAACTAGATTCGCTTTTAAGACCAGCGATGTTAATATTGATATCAAATTTCCCCCTAAGGTGTGTAGATATTATCTTGTATTAACTAAGACTGTTTTTCAAATTAAGGCTGTCAACATTTATTTCTGCTCCACTGCCTTCATCTTCTGTTGGGGCATACGGTGTTCGAATAGCACAAACCAAAATCTTCCATTTGGTGTCAGGTTTGCTATGAATCCAGTGGATAAAGTTTTCATTGCTTTCGTTGCTAATTCTGTTTTTCTGGACAGTCTTATGCTAGCCTTTTTTTAAATTTTTGAGTAAGCATTGAAGCAATATGAAAATAGTTGGCTCTGGGTAAGTGTGCATTTATGTGCTCATGATTCAGACAGTAAAATCTTGTAGGTCTGCATTCCTCCTCTTCCCCTTTTAAAGGTGGAGCTAGAAGTGACAATTTTCCTTTTATGTTTTAATCACTTGCAAGTAAATGTCACATCCCAGTTTACAGTTCGGTGTGGTACAAAATTCATGCGGAGCAGTATAACTTGCCTTTAAACATTGAAGTTGTTGGTTCATATTTAGCATGTGATACTAGCAGCATGAGAACATTAGAGGCACAACTGCTGAACTTGCTCGCTCTTTGCTGTATGTGTTACAGTGGAATTCAAGATAAGTGTTTTGGTTACATACTTACACATCGTATTTTGAAATGATACTGCAGCTAGGAAGCAAAGTGAGCCCTTTTTCAAACAGTTGCATGTGGAGTGTACCATGTCACACTTTCATAAAGGAGGTGCTAATTTATAGCTTTTCTTTAACTGTTTCACCTTATCTTTGAAACACTGCTTGAGTTCTGGGGAGAAAAGAAGACACATTTTAAAATTATAACCTTTAAAAACCCTTGGGAAAGTACTGACATTAAATTCTTTATTGTTGTGTGTTTCTAGTGACAGACATTGACATTGAAATTGTTGAATATATGGCAAGTATTTTGTTTTAACTTTATAGAGTCTGTTAATATGGAACTAGAACAGAAGTATTAACCAAAAAAGCTCTAGGCTAAAAGAAAGATGGCTAATACGTTTACTAGTACCTGTTTTCATGATGCGGACAGATACAGTTAATTTTTTCATTAATATTGATACATGATTTCACTTCTGTGAAAGAACATGCTGTTACTAGTTGTGCAACTGAAGTAGTTTTAAACAAAGTGTAGAATAAAATAGGTTAGTCCGAGTAATACAACCTGCTCTACTTCTGTCATTATAGATGAGTCAACCAGATGTTCTGATACAGGTACTTGAAATCTTGAAGAACAGTGGTGAGTTTTAGTTGCTTCTCCTTTCTGTTTAATTAACATTCCATTGGCTGTTCAGTTGGTTTTATGCTTAGTTTTTCTGTAAACTTACTTTGGTTGAAAATAACTTTTGGATCTGAGCTGTTTTTATGAATGTGATTTTTATGAATACCAGTGCTTGTGTAAGTCAGAGATGAGAACCTGCAGCAGGAGAACGGCAGCCCAGGTAGTCCAGTTCAGATTGCCAGAATTCATGGTAATAGTGTTAGATGCTGGGTCAAAAAGTATTTAACTTTGTAGGAGAAATACTAAATGGTAAACCCAAACCCCACTTTCCACTTGCATAGGAACATCAGTGAGAACAACTACCAAACTTCTGAAACTTGTAGCCTCCTTGTTCTGTTAGGAAGTCATCTAGCCCTGTCGTCTGCACATCTTGAACCAAGTGACACAAGTAGCAGGAAATTTGATAGGTCAGCTTCATAAGTAGTTCTCAAGCTATCCTGATGGTTTGTCAGAGATTTAACCTTCTGTCTTTCAAATGTTGTGAAGACAAAAAAGTTCTAGAAGAGCTACCAACCCAGTTTCCTGACAAGGGTTTTATTTTTTTTTTTCTGCTGGCTGTGTGAGACGGGTGGTGAGCATCAGAAGTAACCAGAAAATACTGCTTACTGGTTAGCTATGCAGCACTTAATTTGAGTTGTCCTGTAAAAATACAGTATAAATGTAATAATTTTAAAGGCAATATTGGGAAAACTGTAAAATACTTTAATACGTAATGGTTTTTTTTCCTTGCTTAGCTGTCTACTCGGATGTGGAGTCAGATTTCCATGCCAAAGTTCCTGTTGTCTTTTGCAAAGATGTTAAAAGGTACATGTCATTGATAAGGATTTTTAATGAGATACTGATACCTACTATGCTTGTTCATAGCAACTGCTTGCCTGCACTCCTGGCAAGAAGTATTACTGTAACATTTAGCTAACATGCATGTTAAAGGGGAATTGCTCATACATGAAAATACAGTCTAAAAAGAAAGCTTAGCTTTGTTTTTGTGCCTCATAGAGCTCATTAGTTCTAAGAGTCTGAAAATACCGGTTCTACTTTAGTTAAATAGGGGAAAAGTGGAGTGGGTTTCAGTTGATATTTAAAATTTCTGTCAGCAGTTTAATCCAAGGCTTTAAAAACATTTTATAAGATACATACTACCAGTAAGGACAATTTCAGTCAATTCGTAAGAAGTAGCAACCTCCAAAATGAAATGTGGTTGCTGTGTGATGTCCATATTGCTTTGACTGGCTAGAGGTATGTGACTGAAACTCTGGGGAAGTAAATGCAACAGAGGTGGGTGTATCTTTTTGTGTGTTTGTAGATTATGCAAATGCCTTGCGAGTACCAAGAGAATAGAAATAATTATTCTGAGAAGCAAACTGAAAGTTTTTAGAGCAGCTGTTTTGTGAACTTACCAACTCTTAATAAGCAGTAAGGCCTGGGGTATTTATTTATTTATTTATTTGTTTGTTTTATTTGGTGTAAGACATACATAGAGTTTCAGTTGTGTTAAAATTGCACAATTAAGTAATGGCAGAATTTAGAGCAAATTCTTAATGCTGTTTTATATTTTTAGCTGTAATGAACCTCTGTAAATTGTAGATCCAACTGATGAGTTAGTAGTAAAGAAAATGTGATCATGTTCTGTAGCTTTTGTTTAAAAAGTTCAGGTTCTTACATAGGAGTCACTGGTGCATATTTTTATTATGGTGGATGTGATGCCCCACCTCCCTGCTGCCCCAAGCGTCATTTATATACAGAAGGCAATAACTCATTTTCTCTGTTTTACATTTGTAATTACAGTGGTTTGACATGTAAAGTAAGTGCTAGAAATGATGTGGCTTGCCTTACAACTGACCTACTGGCTGCACTTGGTAAACTGGAGCCTGTCCTTATTCCCTTGGTTTTGGCTTTCCGCTACTGGGCTAGAGTAAGTTTATAAATATTGAGGATCATTAAATACGTTTATTTCCTCTTTTTAAGTACTGCATACAATGTAATGTGTAATACACCATGAATATGTTTGTAGAAAAGAACTTCGTGCCACTGGTTCACCTCTTACCTTAACAGGCCAGAATGAGATGGAAGATTTTGGTGTGAAACTGTAAATATATATGAAGCTTCCACTATTCTGTTAGCAAGCTATTACACTAGTTCCTTAAAACTAGTTAACTGATCCTTGAAATCAAGCTCAACAGAGCAATTGGGTCTTGCAAACTTTCTGCTATTCAGGTCACATTTTAAAAAGTTAAATTTACTCAAAACAGGGTCTGTTGTCATACCTTGCTGTACTTCTTACAGATGCCCACATTGATCACAGGAACCAAGTTATAATGTTCACAGCCAGCATTTAACTGTCTTGTAATTCTGTCCTGGAATTGCTGCCAGGCCATACTTGACTTACAATGTCTTGGCTTTATTGAAAAATCAGTTGCGTGGTATTATTATTGTTCCTTGATTTAACAAGTTTTTTTTACAAAAATTCCTGGTTTGCAACATATAAGTAGCAGCAATAGAAACTACAAAGAACTGTTCCAAGACTGTTTATTAGGTATGCAGCAGTATTAACATCTCTCTTGAGTTCCCATCGAAGAGATCAGTATCAGATTACAGCCAGATGCGTAGAATCCCCATCTCCATATGTGAGATACTGCACAATTACAAATACCTGACAGTTGACTGAAACTCTAGATAGGAACACAAATGTGTCCTGCAATCACAAAATGTGATGAAAGTGAAGAGAATAACATATAATAAAGTAGTATAACTTAAGGCACTGTTCAAATTGCTATAATTTGCATACTGTCTGTACGTAGCATGGCATGACGACTGCAGTTTCTGAGATAAAGGATTTTCTGTTTCATTGTAGTATGTGTATCACATTAATATTCTTTTATAATAGATTTTAAATTAAATGCTGCTGTTACATCATAAAAGTAACGATTTGTTCTCTTACAGCTCTGTCACATTGACTGTCAGGCTGAAGGTGGGATTCCCTCATATTCCTTTGCCTTAATGGTGATATTTTTTCTTCAGCAAAGAAAACCACGTATTTTACCATCCTATTTGGGCAATTGGGTAAGTGTTTCGGTAATATAGTAACCTTACTGTTAAATTGTTGATGTTATTTCTGTGTTCTGCAAGGTCATAAAATGTGTGGAATTTGATTGCCTAGGAAATTTGTGAATAAAATGCTTTGGTACTTAATCCTCGCACAGTTGATGCCTGATGATTCTGATGACTTAAAAAAAGGCAGCTGCTATAGCCTGTGCAATTGTGTCATGCTGTATTTTGGAGAAAAGGCAAATATTTTCTTCTTTAATTCTCGGAATTTATTCTCTGACATCAGTTATTCTTGAGGGGAATAAATATCACAATTGTCAGTGTTACCTTTGGTGAAAACTCTTTGTTGTGTGTATTATATAGAATCTTGTTTCAGAGCTACTTTAATTGGTTTTAGATTGAAGGCTTTGATTCAAAGAGGCCAGATGACCACCAGCTGAAAGGTATAGAAGAAGAGGAGTTTGTACGGTGGGAGTACAAACCACCAACAAATGGTGCAGCAAAGAACTCAGTTGGAGCGGAAAGTAAAACTAAAGTTGAACAACAAAAAGGTGGTGGTAAAAAGGTAACAAGCTCGGAAGTGGACAACCAAAGTAATGCAAAAGAGAAACACGGCAATGTAAGTCATGGCTTTATTTCATTGGAAACCATATACTATCTCTTATCACTGTTTTTTATCTTTAAACATCAATATTGGATGGAACCAGGAAAAAAATGGGAATTTGCATTTCTTACTGCAGTTGAGCATTCTTCTCCAATGTGTTTCAGTCTGTCTTAGCATTCAGAACCCCTCACCAAGTTTCACTGGGGCAACTGTGGTTAGAACTGTTGAAGTTTTACACACTGGAATTCGCTTTGGAGGAGTATGTCATCAGCATACGGGTACAAGAACTCTTAACCAGAGAGAATAAAAACTGGCCTAAAAGGCGAATAGCCATTGAAGGTAGGATAATACACTTTTCTAGTTCTCTAGTCATTGTGCATTATTGTCTTTATTTACCTAATACTTACAGGTCTGTTACAAGAAGTCTGGACAATAAACTAAATCAACAGTTCAAGGAGAAAATAAATTGGGTTTTGTATATTTTGTCAGCTATTTAGTCTGTTTAAAGAAAAATTTTCTGTTTAGTACTACTTTTTGTAGCTCTGGTCCTTGAAGTACAAGGTGTACATTTGTCTCACTGTTTCTTACCATTCTGTTCTTATCTCTGTTTCATTCTTTCTATAAGCTATTGCTTATTCCTTTTTAATGATTCTGGTATCATGAATTTGCCTCACCTCTAGCTGCATTTCCAAAAACCACAGTGTGTTTTAAGTGTTACCAGCTATCTGTTTGTTTCTCTGACTGTAACGCAGACAGAGCAGAGAGGTTAGCTCTCATCAGAGTGAACTGGAGTAAACCCATTGGCATGGTTTACCCCCAGCCAGCAACTAAGCACCATGCAGCCACTTGCTTCTTCCCCATCAGTGGGATGGGGAAGAGAATCCAAAGAGTCAAAGTGAGACAACTCATGAGTTGAGATAAAGACAGTTTAACAGGTAAAGCAAAAGTTGCAACTGCAAGCAAAGTGAACCAAGGGATTAATTCACTGCTTCCCATCAACAGGCAGGTGTTCAGCCGTCTCCAGAAAAGCAGGGCTCCATCACATGTAAAGGGTACTTGGGAAGGTAAAATGTCATCCTTCCTTCTTCTTCCCCCAGCTTTATATGCTGAGCATGACGCCATATGGTATGGAACATCCCTTTGGTCAGTTGGGGTCAGCTGTCCTGGCTGTGCCCTCTCCCAGCTTCTTGTGCCCTCTCCGGCTACTCACTGGTGGGGTGGGGTGGGGTGAGGAGCAGAAAAGGCCTTGACTTTGTGTAAGCGCTGCTCAGCAGTGACTAAAACATTCCTGTATTATCAACGCTGTTTTCAGTACAAATCCAAAACACAGCCCCATCCTGTCTACTATGATCCCAAGCCCAGCCAAAACCAGCACCCATCAAAGTAACCTCCCTCCCGCCCCCTGCCACGCCCCGTTGTTCCTTTCACTGTTGGTAGTATTTCCATACTGTGAAACTGAATGGCATGTTATAGGCTATGCTTCAGGGCCTGAACATCCTGCTAAAGGGAGTGCTTTTTTCAGGGAGTGAGACCATATGAATTTGATACATACCTTGCATTATATATGTTGGGGAGAGGAAGAAAGATAATTATTTTGTCTATTACTTCTTTATAACTGGAAGACATCTTTATTCTGTTCCTCAACTCAGAAAAATGCATAAACAGTACTTAACAGGGAAAGTCACAGAGCAACGTATGGCATTCTGAATTTGCCTTAATAATAGAGAAATTGGGTATTTGAGGAAGGTTAAGAAACCATTTAAGGTGATGTTTTCATAAAAGCAATAATAATTAATTTTGGACACTTTCTAGAGATATTGATGAAGTAGCTTTTCTGTCAAAGAGAATCATAAAGACAGAGAATGAGTTGCTAAAGGTATATTCAATGATGGGTCAGTAAGAATAATGAGAAAGAAAAGTAAAAAGGAGAAAAACAAGCAATGAGTTGTTGAGGCACATGTTGAGTACCGGGTCTTGAGATCACTCCTGTGGCTTTAATTTAATTTCCCGGTTCTTCAGTCACTTTTAGCTAGAGAGTTTTAAAACTAAGAGTAGTGTTTATTCACCATGTGGGAAACTAAAACCTGTAAGATGAAAGGGCAAATTATTGAGGAAGAAACAGGAAATAATTTCAAAAACGAGGTTGCATTCTAGTTCTAATACCTGCTATTGTTGGTCTTTTTGTGTTGTTTTTGTTTGTTTTATAGTTTTTGTTTTTCATTTTTGCTTTTGTGTTTTTTTTTTTTTTTTTAATGTTAAATTTGTAACTGAAATTCTGAAGTAACAGAATCTCAGTTTGGTACTATCTTCCCAGGCAAACTTATAGCAAATATGCAAGTGCTCTTTTTACTTGGAAAACATGTTTGGTCTAGAAATCGCTAGGAAGGACTAAGAATGAAACCTGGTGAGATTGGTTCATATAATCCTTTATAACCTTAATGTAACACTTAGAAATTAATTTCTTAAGGGAAATGCAAATCCTTCTTCAGTGAAGGGAAAAAGTTCAGGCAGGCCTACATTCATTTTGCCTTTGTATGTTTATTTTCATTTCTACTTTAGATAAATTGACCTTAATATAATTGTACAATATACCTGTGGTTTTCTTTTTAAATAACACTATTTAGAGTGGTTTGTGATAGCCAGCCATTCATGGCCAGACGTGTGTTGTGTTTTGTATGGAAGAAGTCCAAAGAACCTTGTGGGCCCTACGTTCTCTTAAGGATATCCAAATACAATTCTGGATTATATTATAAGAATCTGTTTTTAACTGCCATATCATAACTTACATATTTCAGCTGCTTTAGTGAAATGTAGAAATTAAAGATTACTAATTAAACTGTTCTTTTTCTTCCTAGATCCTTTTGCACTAAAGAGGAATGTTGCACGAAGTCTAAATAGCCAGATGGTATTTGAGTACATCCTGGAGCGATTTAGGACAGCGTATAAATATTTTGCATGTCCACAAAGTAAAGATGGGATTAAATCCAAGCCAGACACCAAGAAAAAAGAAAAAGGGAGAATGAATAATAAGAAATCCACAAGATCTGAAGAGCCTGTAGCCAATTGTTGCCTTCCACAAGGGGAAAAACTTGTAGATAAACAAAATACAGGAAGTGGATGTAACATACCAGATAATGAACTTGAATGTAATGAAGCGGTAGAAGCTGTAGCCAAAAGATGTACTTCCAAGACCATAGACTCTTTGCTACTTTCAACATTGGACTCTAGTTATGATGAAGACAAAGAAGAAGCTTTATCCCTTATTTCTAATGAATGCTGTGAAGTAAAGCAAAAATCACTTAAAGAGAGGGATGATTTAGAAATTTCAGTTTGTATAACTGAAGGTGAGCTAAGCCACCATTGTAACTGCAGTGAGCATCAGCCCTATGACACAAATTCTAGTAATGAATTTTCTGATGCTGAAAGTAGACAGAGTTTGGTAACAGAGTCTTCTCAGAAGAATAACTGCACTGGCACACCAGCTACCTCGCCCAACTGCAAAGTAATGGTGGAAGCTCATGATCTCAAAGATGAAGGCAGACTCTCTACAGAAGAAATGCATTATGTGTTTGATAAGTTTATTTTGACTTCAGGAAAGGTAAGCCATGTACTTAAGCAGTGCTGGTCATGTACTTAAGCAGTGCTGGTCATATATCAGTGGGCTGTTACTTTTGAGTCACTAAAACTAAGGGTGAATGGATGATAGAATTCTCTCGGTGATTGTTTCAGTCTCTGTTATGAATGGTAGCTCTAGCCTTTTTAGAGTACCTGTTATTCAGAACTGGAAAACACCAAACATGTATGCCATTTGGACAAGATGGTCTGTTGCCCCCATCTTATGCAAAGCTTTCTGATTTCCGCAAAAAAAAATATCCTGGGTTTTGTTTTTTAGTTGTTTTGTGAGGGTTTTTTTAACTAATTCCTCTCCTACGTGCTTGTAGAATTTCCAGGTGCTGTTATGTACTGTGAGAACTAAATGCAGCCTGTTGAGAGGCATTTTTCTGTTCTTTGTAGAGACTCTGTTGCTGCTCAGATGTTAAATGGTCTTGGTTGCATGACTTACATGGAAATGGTAGGTTGAACTATCTCAAAAGTAAAATTGCATTTGTGCACTTTTTTCTTTCCCTCCAAAAGCCACCAACTATAGTATGCAGCATCTGCAAACGGGATGGACATTCCAAAAATGACTGCCCAGAGGATTTCAAGAAAATTGATCTGAAACCACTACCACCGATGACAGACAGATTTCGGGAAATACTTGATATAGTGTGTAAAAGATGTTTTGGTAAGTTGGAAAAGTATTTGTACTCCACTGTAAACTGTGAACTGTAATCTGGAAAAAATAAAAACTGTAGGGATAAATGTCTTATTCCAGTAAATTCAGAGGGAAGAAGCTCTTTCAGGTACCCTAGGCTACAAATTCACCAATATTTTTATTTTCATATAACCCACGGTATATCAAATTCTTACAACAGATTTGAGAAGCTAATACTGTGCAGGATATTTCACTGCGTTTGTAAAAAGTTACTAGTGTTCCCAGAAATTAGGCTCTGGGCAAAGCTAGTTTTTGTGTTTGTCAAATTCTATGGCTTGTTTTGGAAAAAGCCCCTTTTGGGTGCTGTGGTGGGTTAACCTTGGCTGGATGCCAGGTGCTCACCAAGGCACTCTGTGTTTGAATAACTGGAGAAAAATCAGACATCTGAAATAAAATCCTAACAACTCTAATGATACCATAAAAAACAAAAACATATTCAAGGAAAGTAAATGTAATAACAACAAAGGTATCCAATACTTTTAATTAGCTGAAGAAGACTTTTGAGGTAGCTGAACATCACATCTGACTGTGTTTTAACTTGTTTTTACTTAGATGAATTATCCCCTCCTTTATCTGAGCAACAAAACAGAGAACAAATTCTGGCAAGTTTGGAAAGATTTATTCGAAAGGAGTATAATGGTATGTAACAGTAGGTAGTGATTCTTGATAATGCGTTCTTCATTCATGCTGTCCAGAACATGAAGATGTCATTTGTCTCATTATTGCTTGTTTTCCTTGCTTAAAGCAATGGCATCTCTTCTCCTTCTGTTATGTTAAACTATCTTCCAGACTTGTAAACTGAACATCCCTCAATGCTGTTCCATGGAAATGTCCCTGAAGTGGAGGAAGAGCTGCAAGACTAATAATACAGATACAGGGCTATTGCAGTCAGGACTAAAAGGAAGTTTTAATGGGCCCTGGCCAGCTGGGTTTAGTGTTACCTGGGTCGTGGGCCAAGTAGTTTTGTTGTCTAGTCACCAGTGTTTAAGTATCTTAGAATTCCTAATGAGTTCTTTATCTTCACATCCCTTTTATAAAAAAGGCAAAAGTATCTTACTACAGTAATGGAAGTCAAGGCACAGAGATGCAAAGTGATTTTTTTGTAGGTGTTGTAAAATAGTTCTAGAGCCAGGTACCAAACCCAGGTCTCCTGAATTCTAGTCCATTGCTTTACACAGAAGGCCATCCGTTCTGCTGTAGCTGGCCTGTGATCAAGGAACTGTGAATTGCACTTCCATCCACTGGCTGTGCCCTCCACTTGCTGGCAGCAGCTGAGGATTGAGACCTGTTACAGAACCTTGAAAGACTTAAGATTTCCGATTCTGTTAAAGGTTAGGAAAAAGCTGTGAATAGGTGTTATATATATTTACCTAGTATTGATTTCAGTTGAACAGATAAATGTATTCTTTTCAGTTAGGAAGAAATTGCTTCCTCTCAGTTACATGATTTTGCTTTCCTTTACAAGAGTGAAAATACATTGTAATATTGTGTTTCAAACAAAAATGTAAACAAAACAATGGGGAAAGAATGTTCCATAAAGTACATTAATTTTATTGCTTGTTTCTTCTTGAACAGTATGTTATAGTTACAGAAACTTACTGATTGACCAAATTTACCTAGTCACAGGAAAAATACGCAGCCCAGATAAAGTATGAGTGGAATCAGAAATATGCCTTGGACTACCTTAAGAGTAGCTCTGTCTTATCTGTGGGGTAAAGCTTTACTAGTGACTGGGTTTGCACATTATTTTGATTTATTTAAAACAGGAAAGTGCAGTCACATACCACAAAACATTGCACCACATTTAGAGATGCCATTTAACGATTATAGTAACTCTGTTGCATACCTCACTTATAAAAATTACATGGGCTTTATCCTGCCTTACTTTCTATAAATAATTTTTAAAGTATTGTGCTTCCTCCTTTATCAAAGGTGAAGTCTTAGATGTGACATTGTAAGCTCTCTCTTAAAGCTCATTTTTTATGAGCACCTGCATGTCTCAGTTAAGCAATATTCCATAGTAATCACTTACCATTCAACTGTAAAAGAATTTGTCTTTTTTTGGTCTACTCTTTTGATCAGACAAAGCCAGACTTTGCTTGTTTGGCTCTTCAAAGAATGGATTTGGATTTCGGGACAGTGATCTAGATATCTGCATGACATTGGAAGGCCATGAAAATGCAGAGGTAAGAGTTCTGAAATTGAGAAAATTTACTATTTTAAATTCAAGAATTCTTTAATGTTTTTAAAGATTTCTGTACACAGAAAAGGTAGGATTTTACTAGTAGCACATTGGCTTGTTGCACTCTGCACAACTGAAGCAAGATACAGCCTATTAAACCTTTAATGCCCTATGGACACACATGTAGTGTCCACATAGAGAATATGAGTCACCAGTTTATGTAAATTCATATGCCTGCTTATTGCTTACTTCTTTTTGTACATAGGCTTTTCCTCTATGAAATATATGTTTCATAGTAAATGTGCTTGTTTGTATAGGATCCATATTTTAACATCTGAAGCTGTGGTATTTGTTTTTCCTAGAAATTAAACTGTAAAGAAATAATAGAAGGTTTGGCAAAAGTTCTTAAGAAGCATCCAGGTAGGTGTTTTAAAGTATTATTTGTTTTGTATTTACATTTACTATATATGTAGTTAATGGAAATGTTTTATGTACTAAAGTGTTGCTTCCCCAGGTTTGAGAAACATCTTGCCTATAACAACAGCCAAAGTGCCTATAGTAAAATTTGAACACAGACGAAGTGGCTTGGAAGGGGATATCAGTTTATACAATACACTGGTAAGCATCTGTTTGTGTTTGGTTTTGTGTTCAAAGAAGGCTTTTTAATTCATTGTAACTCAAATAATCATTTGAGGGAAT
>NW_009260594.1:643158-665604 GCF_000687185.1 Egretta garzetta | reverse complement strand
AAACCCACGTAGCTATATAACCTGATGGCAGAGCAGCGTCATGGCACACAAAGCATTTTTGTGAATGCTCCTGAAAAGCTGTTAGTGCCACATTCACCATGGCCTTTCTGCCATCATGAATAGTACATCTCATCCCAGCTTACATCTAGCACAATGAAATCGCACGATTTCTTATATAATGGGCTCACATTCACCTGTGAAGAAGATGCAATTTGTGGAATTTGTTCCAATGTGAGTCATCTTATGGACTTTGCTGGTGTTTTCCAAGGTTTTTATTATTGTTACTGCATTAATACTCTCCTGATTACACCTTTCACTTATGTTCGTGCAGGAAACGTTGAATGAATTTTATGGAATATTGTGGATTTTTTGCCTTCCAGTTGTATTATGCATCTTCTGTGCTTGAACTGCAGACCATACTATAATCTATAATTAACCATAAATTACATTGAAACACCTGTTTGATTGTTTTTTCCCTCAGGCACAGCATAACACAAGAATGCTGGCTACATATGCAGCTATTGATCCTAGAGTGCAATATCTGGGCTATACAATGAAAGTTTTTGCAAAGGTAATATAAAAAGAAGGTACTTATTTGTATAATACAATGTTTTCTGATATAGCCACTGAGTTTACCTTTTGCTAATACCAACTGGAAAGGAGACAGTAGAATGCTATTAATATGAAGTGCACTTTCTTAAGCTGGCTATGCTTCATCTGGTTGTGTGTGTCAGAATCAAGTTCTTTAGTCCTGGTATCTTCTGCTATCTCTTGAAAGATTTCTGCCTAAAAGGAAGCTGATGAAAGGAAAACTTCAATTTTTTTTCAATTTCAAACCAGCTACAATGCAAAAAACAAACAAACCTGGAGAAAATGGTAACTGTAAGATATAGGGGCATGTGGCCTTTCATGGGCTTCCCAAGTTTCCATACCTAGGACCAGCCCAGAGATTACTGCAGCTTTATTCTGGCCTACTTGCCTTGCTTTACTTACTATAAAATTCAGGAGTAGGTATGGGTTGATGAATGCCTAAGTCTCTACTTGATGTGCCTAGGACATATTCTTGACTTTAAGCGTTTGGAAACATCAAATACCAAATCTCCTGCATCTATTTTTCTTACGATATTCTAAAAAGTGTTACACTATACAGCCTTTGATAATTGAAACATGACGCTTCTTTTTATTCAAGCTGCACTATTAAGTATGCTCCCCAAACACATCCAAAGAAAGCTTAGTGAAACAGGGGCAAACAAAAAAACGGGTTATAGAGAGCGCATCATGCTACCAGATGTTAGTGTAATAAAAAGCATCAAGATGAGTAAAAGAACTTTGTTCCAGAATGGAACAGACATGTTCATTATACTGTCACAAAGACTAGTAATGGGGTTTTTTTTGGTGTGGTCACAGTAGTGCAGAGTATTGCCATGACTCTTCTGTGTCCAGATTAAAAATGCATTGTGTTAATAATAATGAATCTTTACATTTTTTTGTATTATTACATACTATTATATACAGTCTAAAAATCTTACTGTAAAGACCAAATTTCCAAGTTGTGGGACATACACTCTTGAATGTATATGTATGGAGATGACTTCATAGCTATACAAATACTCTGTGTTTAAGCAAAATGCTTCCCCCTCTGTTTGCATTGGCAGAAAAACAAGGAACAGCTGTTACTGCTCTTGCTAATCTGAAAGTAATTTGTGAATCCCTGTTTTTTCCAGACCTAACCAGGAGGTTAAAAATGTGTTGTTTGTTATGACACACGCTTGAAGCAAAGGGTAGCTTAGAAGCAGGTGCTGTAGAAAGGTTATACTGTAATAAGTTTTTCAAGCATAGTAAGGTAATTCACTGATGTTTGTTTTATGCTGTGTTGTGAAGGTTCATGGTTTAGTTAGGTATGTGTATGTATGCTAGCAAAATGCTAGGCTTTGCCTAAGTTGCCAGTACAACATGGAAATACTTGCCTTTTAAGTAGCTGTTAAAAAAAAGGGGGGTTAACCAAACCAATAAGGAATTACAGAAACAGCTCTAGTAACATGAGTTTAGGAAAATTAAATTTTACAGTATTGAAACCTGGACATCAGATGTGGAGGTTTGTTGGGATTTCTGTTTTGGGGGGTTTGATTTGGTGTTGGTTTTTTTTTTTTTTTTTCAATTTGGCACATTATAAACTAAAATATGGCTATGAGAAATTTTTATGGTTTTATGTTAGACAAATTATGCTGTGTATTTGCCAGATGGTACTTGACTCTAAGGACATATATTTTTCAGGATTCATAAAAAAATTTTTAGCTATGAGATGAATGTATTTTCTGTTACTCGTGGGGTTTCTGTTTGCTCTCTGACATAGTTGTTTGTCTTGAATAATATAAATTCAGTATTTTGTTAAAAATTTATTTTTTCAGCGCTGTGATATTGGTGATGCATCCCGTGGTAGTCTGTCTTCGTATGCCTATATTCTTATGGTTTTGTACTTTCTACAGCAGAGAAATCCACCAGTTATTCCAGTTCTTCAGGAGGTAGGTTTTCAGAAAAAGAGGCTATGAAAACAGATGCACTGTTTCTTCAAGCCAAATATGAGAAGTCTGGGCGTTTAGGATCAAGGGGATGAATGAAATATGGGGCTCTTCTGCGTTAGCAGGTTCCTAATTCCCGCTTGGTTTTAGTGGTAAAACTTACCAAGAAAGTTACAATAAAATTGGGAATCTGTTGGACCTAAGTTCTGCTGTTACCTTTACTTTGGGATTTTGGTCTTATGATGATATTTATATGCTGAACGGGGTAGAAAAAAAAATTGGCAGGTGGTATGGAGAGAAGGGAATTGTAATTATGAGACTGCACCAGATGCTCTTTGAGATGTGAGTCCAGCTCTTCCATCAGTTATTGTCAGAAGCATCATTTATTGCTCAACACCTTATCTGTAAGAGAAAAAGTTTATTATTTGATGAGGGGGGAAAAAAGGTAACTAATGCTTTGGTACAACTTTAAATACACTATTTTATATGTGCCAGGCAACTTTATTAAGAAAATAATGTTATGTACCTCTGATGGGTGGGGAGAATATTAATTAGTCAGCTATCTACCTCTTCCTGGATATGTTGTGGAACTCCCAAGCACTTCTGAAAATTAATATCTTTCTGACTTTTTTGTTGTCTGCATGCAAGAGGAACATTGGCTAAAGCACTGCAGTTGAGACTTAGACTTTCTTGATGATACTTTAGTAGTGGTTGGGGGTTGTTATTTTATTGCTACCCCGAGAGTGCATTTAAATAACAGTGGAATTTCCCTTTGGCTTTGTTAAAGTCAAATGTAATAGGAGTCATATGAAGTCTCCTTAGAGATTTTGTGGGCAAGAAGGATGTTGGAATCTTGATGAGGTAATTCAGTCATGTTTTCTTAGTTGCAAAGAACAAGGTAAAATAAAATAACCAAATAATTTGAGAGAGGTATAGCAATAATGCAAAAAGACTTTCAAACTTTTTACCAAGGGGATATTCTGCCTATGTAAGAAGTAATTGTTAAAATTAAAAGATTTCTATTTTTGTATTATTTCCTACCAGCAAAACTGCAAGTCTTTTACGGTGACTTTGAATTAGAGTGGTAACTGTGTCCCTCTCTATTTTGGCAGATATTTGATGGAAAACAGATTCCACAAAGGATGGTGGATGGATGGAATGCCTTTTTCTTTGATGACATGGAAGAATTGGTAATATTCTAATTCCAGAAGAGTCTTAAAGCTTGCTTTTATGGGAAAGTAGTACATTTCTAACACTGCAGTATATAAAAGAGCAGTTAAATTTCTATATCCATATGATTAGAACTTCCCAAATGAGTCCTGTTTTGCTGAAATGAGTGTCTGTTTTTTCTTCATTTATTTTAAATCATTTCTAAATAACATCAATCGGGAAAAATAGTTTTTACTCTTAATAAACAGTCCAGGATCGAGGTAGTGTTCACTGTAGTGATTTAACCTTACTTTAACCAAGTACAACCATTCATGATAGACAAACTCATAATTACAGAGGTAGGTTCAGGAGGAGAAGTACTTCAGTAACTAGATGAATAAATTGTGTCCTCAATTGCATGCAGAAGAAGCGTCTGCCTTCTCTTGGAAAGAACACTGAATCACTTGGAGAACTCTGGCTAGGGTTGCTGCGATTCTACACTGAAGAATTTGACTTCAAGGAATATGTGATCAGCATCCGTCAGAAGAAATTGTTAACTACGTTTGAGAAACAGTGGACATCCAAATGTATTGCCATCGAAGGTACTTATCTGCTGAATTTTTGTTCCATTAATGTGAGGGAGTGATGAATGCTGTTGCTTGAGGATCTGTTCTCCTTGTTGCACAGGATCTTTATGTGAGGAAACTACCATCAGTGTTTAAAAAAAGCATTGTTTGCAAGTCCTACAGCTTACAAAATTGCATTAGGCTCCTTCTAGTATACATCAGTAGATTGCTCTTACTTTATTATGGTTAGCCACATATTTTAAAACACTCAGCATTGCTTTGCTATCATCTACTGTATGAGTGCATTTAAAATGGCATTCTCTGTGTTAAAGAAAAATTTTATTGCAGCATTTTTTTTTCAACTGATCTGTTTTTCCTCCCTTCTTTACACAGATCCTTTTGACTTGAATCATAATCTCGGTGCTGGAGTCTCTAGGAAAAGTAAGCTATTAATGTCCTCTAATGATTAATGTTCACTAATTTCTAAAGTGTTGTGCCTTTTCATTTGTTTTCCAATAACTTTGTCTTTCTTCAATAGTGACCAATTTCATAATGAAGGCATTTATCAATGGGAGAAAATTATTTGGTACCCCATTCTACCCAACTGTTGGAAGAGAAGCTGTAAGTTTTCATAGTTTTTAGTATGTTTTTTAGTTTTCTTCGTCCACTGAATTGATGCATCCAAAGCAAACATCTTGTATGTATTTATCAATTTGGTATGCACAATATATGTAATTATACATCGTCTGCATAAAATGTACAGCTTAGTATTGGGCTCCTGCAATATAAAATTCACAGGAGTAGTTGGATGGGTGATGGGCATTTTTGGCAGATTTGGGGAAAGTAAGCTTGTTTTGGTTTTTGTTTTTTATAAGACTTTTCATTGTGTGACATTAAGTTTTGCAGAAAACTGCAAAATTGGTTATAAAACCCAGGAACAGCTTTAGGAACTTTACTAGCTATTCATGTAGCTAAAGAAAACAGACGAAATGTTACATCCTGCTTATTTTTGCAGTTAGTGGGGAAAGTCATGATTGCTGCTTAAGGAAAGAAAAGGATGATGATCAACTTTTTTATAATCAGTTGACCTTCAAAATTTGCATAGTGAGTCAGGGTCAGGAATGTGTTCATGCAACATCATATTACAGAAAGTACTCCTCTGTGCTACAGGGTCCAGTCATCGATGCGTAACAGAGAACTATTTTTTTTTTTTTTTATATGAAGAAATAAATCAGCTGGAATTAGTATTTTTAACATTTACTTAGAAAGGTGTTTTCTAAGACAGTTTAGAAGACCGTTCTTCCAATGGCTTTCAACAGGGTTTGTGTTTCTAAGGGATTTTGAAAATCTTTTGAAAGCTTTTCTTCCCCCTCAGCTTTCCCTGTCTTCTCTTTTTCCATTTGCTTAGTTTGTCTGTGTGTTTTCTGAGTTTGTATTAAATGTTCTTTGATGCAGTGACTGTGTTCTGTTTTGTGCTGTGCCTAATCGAATAGGACCTGTTTTTTACGGGGACTTTTGAGTACTACTGTGATACAAATAATAATGAATTACAATGTGGATGTAGTTATCTGTAACTCAAAAATATGTGAGTGTATGTAACAAACATTATTGCTAATTATTGTTTTTTTAAATGTCTGCATACAAGTTCAACACAAGGCTATAGTGCTTCTGGAAAGCATGTACTGTGTGCCTGTATATGTGATTGTGTTCTGCTTCACCTCAGATTTTCACTGAGCATTTTGTATAAGGATAAAAGGCAAGACAGAAAGCAGCCTTAGCATGCAATTGAGCTGTCTGTTGTTTGAAGGAAATAATGCCATTAGTATTACACAGCATTTTATTTCTCAAAATTACCCAACAAAGAAGGAATTCTTGATCTTCTTCCTAAGCAAATGCCCTGTATTGCAGCTTAGTGGTACAGGTAGGAAACTGTAGCAAAAAGGTTCAGTAAATTACCTGACTACAGTAGGACTTTGTTCCTGAGCTGGGGTTAGGACATACGTATTTGTACCTCTATTTCAGTCTTTCAGGCAAGATAGTATTTGCACAATGTTTATGTTGCTCAGAGGCTGTAAACTGTGGCCTTTGTGCTGACACACATCAGAACTGCAGCTGTCCTTGGCAAATTCTGGAGAGGGGAGCGATATGGGTCAGTGTGCAGATGCTCCCTCTGTTTCCCACCTGAGCTTTGTTCTGTCTAGGGGGTTATAATCATGTCATTTGGGAAGGGGCATAGGCTGCTTTGGAAAGCATACAAGCAGTGACTCAGATACCAAAATAGATCATATGCAGAAGGTTGTCCTCTGAAGAGCCTTTGGGATAGCAGAAGGTAGGCAATAGGCTGGAGCCTGGATAAGTTGTTCTGCAAATTCAGTCTCTGGCCCTAAGACTAAATAACGTTTTTTAGCCCAAACTGCTCCACATCCTTGAAAAAGCTGCCATTATCGTAGAGGAAAAAAAGGACTAGGTATAATCTAAGAAGTAGTAAAATCTAGGGAACAATAGGAGGTGAAAGCTGTCCATTTTGCTTTCAATTCTCAGTCTTGTAAGTGAATGGTTTTATGCATTGTATCTGTCTGATGTGTTTTGACAGGAATACTTCTTTGACTCAAAAGTGCTGACAGATGGGGAATTGGCACCCAATGACAGATGTTGCCGTGTCTGTGGAAAAATTGGTCACTACATGAAAGACTGTCCAAAGAGGAGGAGGTAAGTAATACACAAAGCTAACGTAAAATCTTTTGAGATTAAATCAGGAGAGATTTGCATATTTGAAATTTTAATGGAAATTAAGAATATGCTGAATTGCAGAGAAAATCAAAGCTTCATATCTGATCCTCAACTTCCCATCCTATTTTTGCTTTTCTTAAGACTATTTCTGGTCATCTTTTTAAATCTTAGGGTGTTTATGCAAACACACACAGAGTAAAATCAACAGTCTATAATATGTTAATACTTTTGCTTCATGATCTATCTGTAAGCTTACCTTAAAATTTAATCACTAAATCTTTTTATAGTGTAAACATTCTTCACATGGAGACCATATTACCTGACTGCACAATTTGTAATGTATTAAAATGGATTTCCTGTAGTGATCATGTTTGGAAGACAGAGTTGAATTTGAATTGTTCTATAGATCTGACAATGTTCCTCTGCGAGGAAGGGCAAAGTTAATTTATTAAAATCTAGGAGTAGTTAAAATGTACATAGTTAAGGTGCATTTCTGTAACATCATACTAGTGCCAGTCACTTGGTGATCTTGCACTTGTACATTAATTGCATTTAGGAGTTTAGGATCCAGCAAAAGGAGTCCCTAGTACATGCAGGTCAATGTCTCCAAAGAGAGTTTAGCAGGAATTGATAGAGAATGTGGACTTCTCACATTTTTATGTCTTTGGATTTTTAATGACCCATTCAGTGTAGGTTGTCTGACTCCTCTTAAAACCCGTTGAAGCCCTTAGAATGCAAATTCAAGTCTGGGGTTTTTCCCTCCTCCTTCCAACTCCTTATGTTCAGTTATGTGCTCCATAATTCTTCAAAAGAGTCTTGATCTCTTCCTGCTACGAAGTCTTTACAGCCTTTCATTCAGTCAGCAGAGTTGAAGATACATGAAACTGGACTGGAACTGTAAGGTGACAGGTTGACTATTTCCTTCAGCCACTCCCTTAACATACTTCTCACAAGCACAACGTCTGCCTCAGGAAAAGAAGTTGTGATCTGCTCTTCACACAAACTGCTACTACAGCACAGCCACACAGAATGTCTCTCAAATTGTATATACAGCTCACAGAATAGTTCTAATATTTAACAACCCTACAGATACTGTGTGGAAAAAGACCTTTATTTCTTGTCTTGGTTCCTGATAACTAGTTCTTCTCCTGATTATTGTATTAGTACTGAGTGTTTGAGCAAGCCTCAGAACTTTCTTTCACATCCTGTCTAGGCTCAGGACGCTAATATATTCTTGTAGAGAAATACACCATCTCCAGCCAAGGGGAGGTATCTACAAGATACAGCTAACTTGTTTTGTGTATATTCTGTGTCAGTGGGATTATTGCAAACTAACTGGCAGGCTAAGCCTACTTAACTGCAGGTATAGTTCTGTGCTAATACAAGTCAGATAGCTTCTGGACAATTCTGGGGAGCTTCTAAGTTCATTAAGTTTATACAAACAGGTTGTTAACCAGCACAGATTCTGAAAGTGTTTTTCTGGGGCTTCAAAGATATTTGTATTCTGGTATAGCTGTTGGTTATGTAATCATTTCCTTTGAACATACCAATATAACAACTCTACAGAGATTTTTTTTTTTTTGGTGTGGTTTTGTGATACTGCTAATAAAAGTTATTATTCAGGTTGAAGAAAAAGGAGAATGAGAAAGATGATGAAAAAGAAGTGAAAGATGATGATAGAGAAACAAGAGAGAAAAGGTGTTTCATCTGTGGAGATGTGGGTCATGTTAGAAGAGATTGTCCTGAATTCAAACAAACCCGTCAGAGAAATAATAGTGTGCCAGGTAAGTTAGTTTGTGATGTTAGTATAATTTGAAACTTCTGAGATCCCTTCTCTCTAGGTTTCTATACAGACCTGGTAATGATCTTAAAAAATTTCTTCAACTAATGATTTCAGTCATTGCAAATACAGCTTTTAGTCTAAGTGTTGCTTTTCTTCAAGGGGAATAATGCCTCCTGAAGTACGGTCTCTGTATGGCTGGTAAAAAGGTACTCGGCACTAAGTGTAGTGTACTTCAGGGTATTGAATTATTTGTCTTCCACTAACAATAGGTGCATTTAGGAGTAGTAATAATAGTAATAATTGAATGCATTTCCTCTTCCAAATGTTACTCAAATGTTAGCTAACCCTTCATTATCTGTGAGAGGTAAGTAAATGTATTTTCACCAAAAATCAGTGGTCTTAAAGTAATACTTCCAAAAGCATACAGATGCATTAGGAACGTAGATCCAGCTTTCAAATTACTATTAGTAATAGATACAAGTCTAATTGCAAACCCATTCAAATTAGACCCTTAGGTGCCTGTGGTACTTGAAAAAGTGGAGAAAGCAATCATAAATGAACTTCAGAGAGAACCTTGCTTTTTTTCTGTATTCTGATAGCCCTTTCTCTCTCTCTCTCTTCCCCCCCCCCCCTTTCTTTGCCCAAAAGTTTCTGCTATTGCTATTTAAAATCCCACTGCTTAACAGCAACAGTGTGGAAACCTGTATAAAGTAGCACTCCTGCCTGATGGCAAAGTGAGCCTTGTTTGTGCTAGAATTTGTATTGCTCAGAATTAGATTTTGGGTTTAGCTGCTATATACCTATTAATGTTGGCTGTTGACAGTAGAGGGAAAGCTTTCCACTTAAAGTAAAGGAGAGGTTAAAATTATTTACCTACTCTGTATCACATGAAAGTTGAGGTATTGCTGACTCCCAGTTCTGTGTTCTGTCGTTCGTAACCTTGTGGTTTTTATTAACATTTTTGTTCCTTGATTAGGCACCCAGTTGGTCCGAAGCATGGTAAATTCACAGCTAGTGGCTGTGAGTCAGCAGCAAGTGGAACGACCCTTGCGCACTAGACAGTCATCAGAATGTGTAAGTTCCAATTAGCTATAGTATTGAAGTAAGCAAGCTGTAGCAAACCAGCGATCCTGGGCCATGCTAGGAACAGGTTTGCACAGTGTTTTGTCAACAGATTCTGGACTATAATTGCACTCTGCCAGTTAATGGAACTTTGATGTATAACATGGTGTCTCTTGGATAGCATTTATGGCCTTTCAGTATGGAAACTACATAGTCAGATTTCATATGAGAAAGCTTGCTATTCTGAAAGGCCAGCTTCACTATCTTTGAGATTTAATCTAGGATGCCTTTTGAAGTCTTGTGCTTACTCTGGCAATGTTCTGAAGTTACTAAGGGAAGTAAAGCGTAGCTCATCGTTAATATGCTGGAGACTTAGGTTTGTGACTATAATGATTCTCTGTGGTTTAAGAGAACTGTCTTAAGGGATTGTCATGAACAGGCGGGGAACACAGATGAATCATACTTCAATTCAGATGTGATACACAGGGCAAAAGTCTGCCAGAGCACACTAGAAGCACAAACAGAACAAGGGGGAAATTTTTGGTAGTTCTCTCTTAGAATTTGTTCAAGTCTCTCTAGAAATAGATAAAATAGTTTAACCTGCTTCTAAGCAGAGATGGATAGCAGAGGGTATTTGAGCAAATACAGCTGCTGGCATTTAATGTTTTTGGAGTACAGAACACAGAAGAAATTAATTAATTTTAAGCTATTAGTCTGAGAAACGTGCCTGCTAATGAAGCTGGCAAGTAAGCAAACAGTAATCAGGGCTGCTGATCGCTAATGCTCTTTGTTCAGTTTACTGCTTTAGTTATAGAGTATTTCTTAACTGATCAGCAAACATTTATTGGAATATTTGCTCCAGTAACAGAGACTTTATGACATAATTTTTACTGTAATAATGTGCCTTTAAGGAGGGACTGATACAGCCCTAATCTAAGTGAAGGACTGGACTGCCACCATGCTATCACATGACACAGGAGTATCTTTTTAGGAGCCTTGTATTTTTGTTTGGGAAATTTAAGCTGATCATGTGGGTGCACACAGTCAGGAACATCATGCACACTGGACCTACTGCATGTGCACATTCTTGTGTTATCTGGATCTCATGGACTCTGTGTGTGTGTTGCATGGTTGACATTTGGCCAGGATTTCTTGATGAATATGTGCTGTTCAGGGTTTGTTTGAGGAGAATGGGAAGGTGGAATGTTAGTGGAGCAAGAGGGAGAGAAGAGGGAAAGCAGGAGTGTGGAAGTAGATCCAAGAGGCTGGAGGCTTCTGCTCTCCTGCTGCTGGCATGTCTGGTGCATGCTTGTGGTGGCTTAATGTTTGCAGGAAGGCTCTAGTCAGTGCGTGTGCTCTATTTTTATAACATTTAAACTGTTAAACTAGTCATTGTCTTTCAAATCCCAGCTTTTACCTTTTATGCCTTTCTATCAAACCAGGAAAAGTTGGAATAGCAGCAGGGAGCTATCCCAGCTTTTGGGCTTCAGCTTTTGCCCAGGCAAAGACACACAGCATGCTGCTATAAGGAATGCTCTGAAAGGCTGGCTTGGGGAAGTCCTGCAGACCTCTGGTTATTGAAGAAAAGTGACTGCCAATTTAAATGGACAGGCAAGCAGTCATGGATCGTGACAGGCTGCAGAGACCTTCAACTTCAGATGTTTGACAGCAGCTGAGTTACTTGGAGCTTAGCTGTCTGCTATAGTCTGTGGAGGGAGACAAGCAACTCTAGGGGGACACTTGGATCTGAGATTCAGGTAATCATCTCTGATTTAGGTAGCTGTCTGTCATTTGAATTTCTCTTTGAAGGCACCTGTCTTATGCCATCACCATCTTGTCTCAGTGCTTAAAGCCAGATTAGGTTAATCCAGACATTGGTATTAATTTTGGCAGATAAACTGGGGAACTCTTCTCCCAGTCACCCTGGTTCTCGAAGTGCTTCTCTGCTTAGTTGCAATACCAAACAGATGAAATAGGCTCATGCCTGTGTCTGTTGCTGGCAAAAGGGAAAAGCTGTGTAAGAGCTCTGCAAAGGTGGTAATAATTGCTATTTCTGTGCCTCTAACCATGGCCTAACATCAGGATATGGAGGTTGAAACTGGGTTTTTGGAGTTTCAATTTCTTGTTTAACAGATTAAATAAAAACTAAAGAAATATTAGGAGCTTGCTTTGGAATTACTTTAAGAAGTGTCTGTAGTAATAAGAACCACTATTTAGGAGTAAGTTAATTAGTTAATGAGATTGTGGGCTGTAAATAAGTAGGGTGGGGAAGAGACTGACTAAAAATCAGAAACAGATGTATGACAAGTCTAATGAAGAGCTTGGGGCTAATGTTTGCTCAGAATGATGTTTCTGATGCTGGTATGTGTCACATTAACAGATCAAATTATCTGATGGTGAAAATCAGTGTCAGTTGAAGTGTACTTACTTAAACCAGCAGGAACTTGGGTGCAGTATTTGGGGTGTTGCTGGGAAGTGCTTTGCCTTTTTTTATGAATAGTCTAATACAGTGGGTGCTTATTAAAGAAAACCTCTATTAAATAGCTACTGAACTAATCAGAACTACATACTCTTTTTTTCTTCCCCTCCAGTCTGATTCGCATCAGTCATCTTACTCTCCACAACCTCAACAATTTACACAGAATTCCTCTCAGCCAGCCTCCATTAACCAGACTCAGCCACAACCAATATCCCAGTCTAAGCATGTTCCGCAACCACAGCAGGGTGCGCAGCCACCCCATCAGGTCCAGCTGCCTTTGTTTAACTTTCCCCAATCTCCCCCAGGTCAGTATTCCACCTTGCATAACCTGGGACTACTTCAGATGCACCATCACCACCAAATTCAGCTTCCCAACACTTCTTGGCCTATTCATGGGCCCGTTATTCACTCTGCACCGGGTAACCCTCCTCATTCTACAAATGTTCCATTTTCTATGAGATCTGGCAGCAGCAGCACCACAAATAACCAGAGCAGTGTAAGCTTGAATGATCCCAGTATCATCTTTGCACAGCCTGCTGCCAGGCCCATGGGAATCCCCAGCACTTCTCATGAGGGACACTGGCACAATCCTGTGACTCCAAACTCACTGGTGAACAATGGCACTGTGGGGAATTCAGGTAACTCTTCTCTGTTGTATCAAACCTCTCGCACTTTGTGTACAAGTGTTAAGTGTTACAGAAACAGCTAACTCTTTCAACTTGTTTTATATTAAAAATGCAGTGCTTAAGAAACTAAGTCATTGCCTTCACTGTCTTAACGTTTTCATAGGAAAAAAAATAAGGCAAGCTGGGTCATTGCAACTTTTAGGCATTGGTCCTATCTGCTATTAACAGGTGTGCAACACATGAGAAATCATGCATTCAACTGAGAAATGTTCTAATAATTGTTTGAGTCTAAAGCATGTTTCTGTCAATATGCTTACAAATACAGTTTCCATTTATGTTGTAGTGTCGTTTATTAGATGAATGCTGAGACTGCAACTACAAACTTAGAGACTGGCAGAATTACGGCTGTGCAAGTTGAATATTGCCTCCTTGCATTTGGTGCAATATAACACGATCTTATGCATTAGTTTTTCCTATAATTTATTCTGCCACATTTAACTTCCATAATCTCAATGTCATTTCCTGAAATCACTTCATACAGATTTTCCCTGTGACAAGTGGGCAACAGCCTTTTGCCTCATACCAAAGCAAAGTACATTTGTATGTTTGGGGCTGAGAAAAACAGTATATAGTATTTAAAGCCCATACAATTCTCTGTGCAACATAAACCATGGCAGCCCCTAAATTTTAACTCTGATCTTTTGATCATGATAGTGGTCTCTTGATTTATTTTGAGTGTGTAACTCCTCCTATCTTTAAAAAATTGTCTCCATCGTACAATATACTGATGCAGTTGTTTATCACGAGATGGAAATGTTGAATCTCCTGCACAGCCTTTCTCTGCACTAGTAAGGTAACTGACAGCAACGGTAGATTTTCAGCTGAGTCAACAGCATTGCATGAGGTGTAATTCACCAGTGAGTTTCAGGTATTTGTTGAGATGCTGGAGATGTGATTTTCTATTCAGAGCTTTGTGGGGCATGTATTTTAGAGGATACAGAAACTGCTACCAGTGTTTTGTGTGCCTTCAGTGTGCTTTGTCCCTGCCTTTCCATTTCTGACCTTAATTCTCTGTCCAGGCTTGTCTGTCCCCTCCTCCACGTCCACCCCAGCTCTGACATTTTCTCAAGCAGCTCCTTCCAATCCAAGTCATCTTACCCAGATAGCTGCCTTTCTTCAGACAAGCTCCCCAAATCCTAGTTTCTGCTCCATTCTCCCTTAACGAGTCCTGTTTCTTATCGTGTAGTCAGTCCATCTTCAATCTCTTTCCTTTTGCTCTCTCTCCATTTGCTTCCACTCTTACTGTGCCTGCACAGGTTTCCCAGTTTTCTTGTGCTGTCAGTCACTGTATTTTTTTTTTTCCCCCTCAGCTTCCATCTGTTTCCAATCTCATCGCACTCCTTTTCTTAGTTTCCAGTCCTAGTATTTTTCCTCTCTGTATCATTTATTCAGTTTTGTTTCCTTTTTGGCTTAAATGCCATTAAGGTGGGGTCATGGGGTAGGCGCACAGTAGAGATGAGCTGTCCGCTCTGTGTGTGAAGCCTGCCTTCTTACTTGCTCGGGACAATTTGCAAACAGTAAGTTCATGGAAACTTTGTCTTGGCTCATGTAACCATGATTTTGAAGGAGTGACTTTACTTTCTTTTCATTAGACAATTGATCAGAAGTAGGATCATTAGAAGTTTCAGACAGACAACTTTTTTTCGTGCATACTCCAGAGCCATGCTTTCTGTTTATTGTATAAAAGTTACTGTTCTTTTTAAATGTGTAGCTTACTTTTATTTAATGAAAGTCTGCCTGTGAGGGTTTTTTTTTTATGATGAGGCTGAAGGGGAACTGATAAACTGAGAAGGATAGTTACTTAAATTTATTTATTTTTAAATATACATTGATCAAGTTTTTGAATTGGCAGGCATTGCTGTGTCTTACAAAATTAGGAGCTATGAACAAAGACAGCAGGATTAGTAATATGGCATTTGGCATCAACTCTTATGTGTCCTGCCTCCTTGGATGCTTGATTTCTCATCGTTAATGCTGCAGTAATACTGGGACTGGGTTTGTAAATGGAATAGCTTGCAATTTGTGTACTTATTTCAAAAGTTTTTATTTTTCTCTCTAAAAACCAATTTTAAGTTGGTCCAATGATCTAGATATGAAGTTTCTTAAGCATACAAGTCTTAGTGGAATTCCAGTGTACATCTGAGAATTATTTCTTGCAGTAGGATAATAGCTTTCATGTCACAGCTGTGTCAGTGATAGTGAATATCTCTGTGGGATCAGATATTAGTAACATTGTTCAGACTTTGTATTTTTCATCATGAGAATGACATAGGAATAGTGAAATTGTAGGTCTTGATTTTAATACTGATACATCCTCTTGTTGTCCTCCCCAATGAATTCTATTGTAGTGAATAATGAAGTAATTTAGGTGGTAATTTTTGTTGATGTATATTTAAAAAAAAAAAAATAAAAGAATAGCACATCAGCCTAATTGCATTAAGTCCCCTGCAAACTGTTATTTAAGATGTAAATTGTATTTGTGACTTACTGTTTAATTATTTCAACTTGAAATGTGCTTTTCCCTCTCAATTGAAAAATAGATCAGGGTCTCCAAGGACAGTTTGGTAAAATGAACCCTCCTTCTGTCCCTTGGGACCATGGGACCCCTACCCATTTTCCTCTCCTCCGAGGAGCGTGGCCTTACAATATGCCTCAGAACTACATGCAGCAGGGAAATGCCAGCTATCCACCGAACAAACCTTTCTACCCTCAAGGTACTAGAACTAGTATATGAATCAACAGCTCATGCAACATGTCTCTTTACTGTCTCAAAGGCTTTAAAAGCCAAGGAATCATGTTTCACTTGCTAGGCTCCCTGGAACCATAATGAATCCAAGAGTCAAATCAACGCTTCGCCTTCCTGTATGGATGGATGAAAGTCTTTGCGGGGGGGAAGGGGTTACATCAAATTCTGAAACCTGAGCCAATTTGCAGTCTGTTGCACTTCTAGCCTCTTTCTCCTTCACTGCTGCTGTTTCACGGTAGAGCTACCTCTGCTTCAACAGAGGTTAAGATGATTTGCCCATGAGCATGTTAAGAATATGCAGAAAATTTTGTCCTAATTCATTTTATTTGGCTTTTGTACCTTGCCCTGTGGAATGACTTACATAGGTAAAAATTTGCAAGACCATGGAATAATTCAGGTTGGAAGGGGCCTCTGGAGGTTATCTAGTCCAACCACTAACTTCAAAGTTAGATCAGGTTCAGTTATTCAGGGTCCTTTGTAGGACTGACTTTATCTCAACTCTTTCTGATGCTAGTGAATGGTAACGGTGTTCAGCATCTGGCAGGATTGGGAAAGGCTGTAGGAAAAAGACCTTTGGCTCCACTAAGAGAGAAACTATGCCCAAGTTTTACTTGGAGGCTTTGCAATTACCGTGTTGCTGGGTCACACAGTGTAAAATGAGAGATACTGGCACCAAATCCTTTTTCAAAATCTATTGGCTGTAGTAGGGTTTTCAGGTGAGACCCACATTTAAAAATCCTGAAATTATTTTTGTTATAAATAAATAAAGCAATGCAACAAAATAATGTGTTCACGATTCTGAGGGAATTTTGGAGATAGGATTAAAGTAGTACTGTATTGTCCCATTAGATGGGTTAGTCATACAGATAGCATTTGTGTCAGTCTAGTAGATGGCTTTATTTCTAAGTAAGATTAATACATTGAATATAGCCAAGCACTGTTAAATATATTTAATTTGCTGAAGTAATTGTGATCCATTTTCTTTTAGCTGGTCCACTGATGCAGAGTAACCAGCGGTTCTCGCTTCTGTCTCAAGGACACCCACACTTGAATCTGAATTACATTCAACAGAAAAAGTGAAATTTAATGGGATTGTGGGTGGGTGGGGGGAGGGGAGGAAAAAAAATTCAGGTTCTGATTTAAAAATCTTAATGCAACATGTTTAGATACAAGATTATTTAAGACTGTTTTTAAACTGTATCATTTGTACATAGATATGAACTATAGTTTTTACTAGTATCACAAAACTGAGTGATACAAATTTCATCTATTTTATTACCCTATTTTTAAGGGGAATTGTGTTTTGTTTTATCTTGATAAACTGTAAAGAGAGAGAATTTTTAAAATTAAGTTCTTTATTTTCTATTAGCTGTATTCATACTTTGGTTGCTTCAGACTTTATATATATTGTTCTAAAAAAAATAAAATTAGAAGGGGATTTCATGTGTTTAAAAATTTGTCACTTCTATTCTTTACAGAACGATGTAGTGCCAAAAACCTTTTTAAAAGAAAAATAAAACTGCAAAAAAAGGACACAAGACTTTTTCCTCTTCCCTATTTGTATGCATGCTTGCATTTAACTGTAATTAAGAAACCAGAATAATAAAAATGGCTTTAATTTAGGTATCTCAAAGAGATGAAAGATGAACAGCTTTAACGAGTCATACAATCACTATACCTGTTTTTCCTCATGCTAGCATCATTGCATGTGCTGTTCACAGCCAGTGTGTCTTTCTTGTAAAATACTTGATTTGAGGGAAGAGTACACCTACTTCTCTGTTCATAAATTTTGAAAAATAATCCAAAAATACTCTAGACAAATGAGGCTGTACTGTGAAGTAATCTTAAAGAGGACTTACCATAAATTCATTTGGCGTACTACTCTTTGTGCTGTCAACAGTCATTGGGCAGTATGTGAAAATACTTAAGCCATAAATGCAATCTTCAGGAAATAAACCTGTCAGTCCCTGCTCCTGAAGCAAGACTATAAATAAAGTGATGGTATGCAAGGGGTTTAACACAGCTCATTTCCTGTGATACATAATTAAATGTACTAAGATGAGAACGGTAAAAAGAGCTTAATTATTCTTAATTTGAAAAACAGGGACTTGCTGAATGCTAACTCCATTTAGGGAAGGTAGAGCTGAGCATAACTGTGTCATATTCTGTCCCCAGGCACAGGTAGGCCACAAACTATGCTCAAAATAGTGATTTACTGTCTTTATGTATATTGAATAACTTTTTGCCTGAAAAGAATGAAGTGGTGCTTTGTACTACTCAAACCTAAACTGATAGTAGCATCAGAAGAAGTGTATCATTAGACTTAAGGATGATTCTTACAAAGGAACCAGTAACAGCTGTGTTTAAGTTAGCCTTGCTTTTAATAAACACAGTGGATTATGACAGTCTTACTTCCTTTTCTGTACTGGAGGTTTGAGATAGTTCAGGCTGGTAGCTCTTCAGTGTTTGTAACTCCAACATACTCTCACTTTAGCAACCAAATGCAGTGGCTGTTTGTCAAAACAATGCCCCAATTTGAGAAGGAAGCCAGCTTCGCCTAGGGGACCTGTAAACAAGGCAGTATGAAAGAAACAGCAAGGAGCCTTTAAAGACAACCCCCCCGTTTTTTTTATTGCTCTTCAGTGTTTTTTACAGGCCTTGAGAAAAAAAAAATAAAAATAATCCTGAAATTCTATCAAATCACAAGTATGAGTAACAAACTACATAAAAAGTATCCTTAGCTTTCTTTTAATTAAAAAAAAACCAAACAAGACTTATACAAGAGGAGAAGGATTAAAGAAATGGACTGCTAAAGCAGCCAGTACATATCCAGCTGTCCCATAAAGCAAATAGGACAGTATTAGACTGCAGTTCAAGGTCCTTAATCTGTGTGCTGGATTCAGTTTGTTATTCATTCCCTCGCCGACTCTTCTTGTGACTTTTCTTAGATCTGAAAAAAAAAAAAAAAGCTGCATGACACAGTACTAGTAATTGTTTTAAAGACAATTACTAGACAATTTAAAAGTGATTCCTAGCAGTAAGCGGCATTTTCTGTGCATGACACAGTACTAGTAATTGTTTTAAAGACTACTTAAAGACAATTACTAGACAATTTAAAGGTGATTCCTAGCAGTAAGCGGCATTTTCTATGATCAAATATGGATAGTGGAACTTGACTACAACACTGAGGGAGGGAGGTACTGTATGAAATTTGATCTCCAACATCATAAGAACCACCTCAGTCCCCAAGATTAAATGACAAGTAAGAGCTCCTACAACAGTACAGACACCCTTAAGAAATAGACCAAGCCTTTACCTTTCAGGTGATTTGGAATGACTTCTGTGTCTATGACTACGATGATGCCCTATGGGATAAAAAGGTAACAGTTACTTCCATAGACCCTGGAATTATTTTTTTGTTTTGCTAATGTAATCTGCTTCTAGTGACCAAGTGTCCTAGATAATGCCAGAACAACCCTAGCCTTAATTAGGCACTCAAGTTAACCTCCTGGCAAATAGCTGAAAGACATACTCAAGGCAATTTTGCATGTATGAAATGAGTTCTCCAGCTGTGCTTTCATGTAACTAGCAGTTTTATGAGCCAGAATAAGCACCTATGCTACCTGCTTGATACCGTGGCACAGATTTTTCTAGCCATGGATGTTCTGCTGATAAAGACTTGCCAGAGTTAATCTGTAAATGACAAAAATACCTGGAGATTTAGATCTTGATCTGTGGCGCCTCTCCCTGGATCTGCTCCGGTGTCGTCTTGGGCTTTTGCTGCGATGCCTCTCCCGGCGTGGTGATGGACTGAGAGAAAGGAAGCTTTTAATATGGCCATACTAAAAATGCACACATGCTAAAGTTAAATAATAGAACAAAAGACTACCTTCTTCTCTTCGGAGAGCGGCTCCGCCTGTAATAAGAGGAGAAAAGAAAAAGTTGCTAAAAATCATTAGCAGAACCAGCTGTTTAATTTCCCATATTCTCCAGCAGCAGCACCAGGGCTTCCCTTGCACTCCCTGTGTCCCCAGCTAGTGTGTGTTTGGCCTGCTGCACAAGAGGCAGTACCTGCTTCTGGATTGGCCCATACAGAGAGCAAATGAGCTTAGTGATGAGTTTTTCCTGGCAATCAAAAAGAATTAACAGGATTTTCTTTGCAGCCTTTGCCTTACATGAAAAAAAAAGTGCTTGGTTCTCCTTAATATCTTGACTGTGTTGCCAAATTTAGCTGAAGCTGGCCAGCAAGTTCAAGAGTTACTGAAGGACTAGAGAAACAGGCAGACAGGTTGACCGTGGCTATGCATTGCAACACCTCAATTTAGAAAGAGGCTAAAGAAATTGGGAGGTCTACGAGATTCTGGCTGAGCTGTCGTCTTCGCTTCTATGCTTTGCTCCAGCCATCTTCAGTACAACAGGTAAAAATATTGCTCAAGAGAAGCCATATCACCTTCTTGGAGACCTGCTTCGGCTCCGCCTGTATCGCACAGCTGGAGATCTGCGAGGTTTATCAAGGTCTCTGTAGCCTCTTCTGCGGTGGTCAGGAGAGGGCGCTCGTTCCAGCTGGAAACAACGGCAGGAAGGGGGCGGGGGGAGGTTCTGTAAGCTTTCTTTCATTAAGGTTTTTATCTATCAGTCAGTAACGATTTCTGAACAATTAATATAAATGACAAGTGCCATGCAATCAAGCTTCCCCATCCTTAAGTATTTCATAGTGAGAAGTGAGTGATACTGCCCAAGTTTGCCAACTAGAAATTAAAATGGCCATCTCTCATACTGTTGATTCTTTAGATGTACAGCAGAATTGACTATGATGGTCACCATAACCTTCATCGTCACCTTTAGTTCTCTCCATTATATATGTATGTATAACAATTTATCTGAAATAAATAGATTTAACACATAACAGATCCAGATTTGTGAATTTCAGGAGACAGAAAATCTTGTCAAAGGCAGAGCACTTGAGAACTGCTTCAGGGTCTAACAAGCAGCAAGCAACCCCCTGGTGCCCCCCCTCAAATATTTCTCATAAGCCATAAAGTGTTCTGTGGCAGTTCAGCACCAGCTTTCCCTTTCCAAAGGAGTTCACCCACCTTTTCATCTTCTTCTTCCTCCTCCTCACTAGATTCTACATCATCCATGTCTTCTTCCAAAGCACTAACACGAGGCTCGAGTTGCTCGGCTTCTTCCAGAACATACCGTTTCTAGGAGAAATTACAACTTTGTCTTGCGTAACCCAAGTAAAACCAAATATCTCAGGAGGCACTGAGTGTGCCAGAAGGGCCTGCACCATAGCTTTATGCAACAGGCCAGTAGCTGATACAACTATTGAATCTGATGCAGTCAAGAATTCCATAACCATCTATTTTTCCATACCTGTAATCGAGGCAGAATGATATCGCATACACGTTCCTCGTGGAGTAGTTCATCAATAAATTCATCCACATGCATCAGTTCAAATTCTGGGGGGGAAAGGGGAGGAGGCGGAAGTAGCATTTAAAAGACAAAGAAGATTAACAGTATTGGCTACAGTAAAGATGAAACATTTCAGACAATTTATGTCAAGTGGGCTATGCAAACAACAGTTCTAAAATCATTCTCAAAGATGAGGAAAATCATTAGGCCTAACTTGCAAAAAGGAAATTACTGCAAAGCTATGATTAGCAGATTCACAGTGCTTAAACCAGCACTCAAATGGTGTTTCTTTGGTATTTATGGGCGTTTCAGCGCCCAACACAAAACACGAGCACTTGGGCAAAGCAAAATAAACAAGGCAGTTCTCATTTGTACAAGTTGGCAAGACTAGCAACAGACTATCCAAAGGATGAATAATCAAAAGAAAGATTTCAAAAAGATAGTTATGCCACAATTTTTTAAGCTTGTATTACTTAATATTTACTTTTATCTAGTGTAATACTTTTTTTAACAAAAGGTCATCTATGAGGTACTAAGAAACCACAACTAAGGAAGTGCTTACCCCCATTTCTGTTCTGACTTTTTATTTTTCGATAGTCATTGTACAGTGGTTCAAGATACTTGTAGCAGTCAATGGCAGTGCCTGTCAATCTCATGTACAACGCCCCAAGCATTCGGACATATCTGAAAAGTAAACCGTTTCATGTACCTGAGCTTTTTGCAGAGTTAGCAGTTCAGATAAAAAGGGGGTTTTCCTCTTAAGTTTCTGAGGAAAATGAGTATGCTAAAATAAATAGAATACACGACCATTTAGATTTCCTCCTTCAAGTACTCAAGTATACATATGAAAATATATATATACTCAAGTATACATATGTAATGTCTGTATGGGTGCGTTATCACTCAAAAAGACAAAAAGAAGTACTGAAGTAGATTAATATGGCTCTCTTAATGCACCTCATTCTAAATACTTCAGGCGGAGGTGTATTACCACAGAGAGCAGATGCCACAACAGCAAGCCATTCCAACAGCCCAAGTGACAAGGAGCAGTCTTGAAAGCAAGAGGAAGGACATGCCTTTTAGCAAGAAGAGTTTTATCAAAGCCCACTAAAAGCTAAGCCCGGCAGTGAGGTTTCCCTAGCAGTTTTGGGCAGTTTCATTCAGCACAACAACCAAAAGAGAGAAAAAAAAAAAATCAAGCTACCAACTTACTTGAAGTCCTCGTTTTTTATGAACTCCACGATGATGTCCTTTTCGGGCTGGATCTGCAGCATCTTCAGCGTCAAGCACAAGAAAGGGGTAGGCTTAATG
>NW_009260594.1:642828-643078 GCF_000687185.1 Egretta garzetta | reverse complement strand
TCCCCTTCCGGGAGGGGCTGCAGCAGCTTCCGCTTCCGGGGCGACGCCGCCCGCCGCCCTCTTATCTTCGGGCTATGATATCTCTTCCGGCCGCGGCTTCGGGGTGCCAGGCGCAAACATGGCGTGTTTCCTGTGCGGCCTCTTCCCGCCCGCTTTGCTCTGCGCACGCGCGTGGCCGCGGGGCTGGAGCTCTGTGTGGGCTTTGGCGCGAAATTCTATCCTAGTGCGGGCAGGAGCTCGTGCTGCCGCC